>NC_064307.1:39917083-40081853 GCF_023373825.1 Bactrocera dorsalis
TGGACTTGTGTATATGTAAAAAGTTCACGTAAGCGCATAGCATAGCATGGCGGCATATATTTATTTAATATCCATGTGGAGCTTTTTATTCATTATATGTGTATGTTTACAACAAAAAATGCATTTGTGCAACTGTGTGAGTATGAAATGCATTATAGATTAATAAAAGATTGGCGCTTGCTGCAACCGCAAGAATTAATAACAACAAAAGCAAAGCTTACAACGTCATGGCAGCTGATGCTATGTGGAATAAAAGCCACAAAAAAAAGAAAAATACAACAAAAGCCCAACAAAAGCCCAACAAACAAGTGCAAAATTTATATTTAAAATAATATAATAAAAAATAATGCACATATGTAGTTGCTGTCACATGCAATAAATGAATTGTTAATTACACAAATTAACGCAATTTCACAAAAATGCAGAGTTCACATAGCTTTTGTTGTACGACGGTTTTTTCATGGCGGTTTATCGACATATGAAGCAATGACAATGGTGTAGGCGAGAATATGCACATACATACATATGTACCAAACAATTTGCGATATAAGGTCTCTCCGAAAAATATATTTTCATATTTAATAATAATGTTTTGCATAACTAAGCACATTCTCAATTTAAAATGTAAAAAAAATATTCAAAATATTAAATATGATATTTTCAAAATAGTTAAGAAAAAAAATTATTTAATATTTTTTAATTTATTTTTTAATTTTTCTACATATTATTTTTTTTTTTTGATTTTTTTATTTCTTTTCAATTTTTTTTGATTTTTTTACATTTTTTAATTCTTTTACAAATAATTTTTTAATTGTAAAATTCTTTTTTCAATTTTTTTGGTTTTTTTTTAATTTTTTTAAATTTTATTTTTAATTTTTTTTTGCTTTTTTAATTTTAAATAATTTTTTTTTTAATTTTTTTGTTAATTTTTTAAAAATTTTTTTTTAATTTTTGATTTTTTTTTTAATTTTTTTTTATACACACACCCTGTTTTAGCCTTTCAAATATTATTATTTTTGCTTTATTTTGCACGTCATTTTCATTCGTTTCGTGTCACTAATTTCACGTGTATGCCAACAATAAAGATAACAACAAAAGTTACTATAATATCAAACATAAAGATAAAAAATAAAATATTTATACAAATAAAAAAGTATATAAAATTTTACAGTCAAAAAGAAAATCATGTTTGCGGATAAAATGCATTTTTGCGCGCACAAAAACTTAATTTCCATTATACGTCAGCGTTTAAAATTTCAACTGACAATCAAGCATTGACATTTGACGGACAATTTAATTATTTGCGCAAAAAATAGAAAAATAAAAATATATACTACAAAAAAATATATGTTTTTTTGTGAACTTTTTAGCATATAATCAGTTGTCATTAAAATTAAATTTATACATGATTATTTTAAAGTTATCTGCTGTGCTAAAGGGATTATTAAGGTGATTTCAGCGCTAAAGAGTGGTAAAAACGTTGGCATCATAATGTTCCAATATTTGAAAATTTAAGCTCAACTTTTGTAAGAAATTATAGATTTTTTACAAAAGTGATTGAACATTACGGACTAAGCCATAAGATTGGGATAATATGTTATTATTAGTTATGACTTATTTATGATCCATAACATGCATAAAAATTTCGCAAAAGAAGGATGAAACGATTATACAAATCAAAAATTCATCCCCTAGATGGTTTTTTCAAGGGAATGAAGATCTTCCTCTTTCTCTGTTTCCCTCTCGACGAGATTGCGTCGAATACTTTCAGAGCTGAAGTCTTCTCATCCATGCAGACTACATGACCTAGCCAGGGTATCTTGATTCGCTGAACTGAGGTTCTTCCCGATCCTAACGGAGCTTTTGCTATTGCTAAACGTCAGTTTACACAGGCATATTAGTTTTGGGAGTATACCAAATTCAGACATCACAGCATAAAGGCAGCTCCTTTTGATGTTGTCAAAAACAGCTTTGAAAACAACGAAGAGGTGGTGTTTGGTGATTCTTTTTTCAGTGATATTTACCAAGATTTGGTGAATGGTGATTATTTGACAGGAATTGATTTTCTAGGTCTAAGGACACACTGATAAGAACTAATCAGTTTGTTGACGGTGGGCTTTAATCTTTCACTCAATACGCTCGATAAAAACTTTCTTGCGATATTGAAGAGACTTATCCCACCGTAGTTGGTGCAGATTATGGGGTCACCTTTTTTGTGGATTGAACAGAGCACACTTAAACTCCAATCGCCGAGTATGCTTTTGTTCGACCATATTCTATGCTATGCTGAAGCATGCTTGTTATCAGTTCTTCGCCGCCGTATTTGAATAGCTGTGTTGTTCTTCAGACGGTTAATTGCTATTCTATCTTCTTCGTGGTCGGACAATGGATCGTCTGCTCCGCCGTCATCGATTGGGGAATCGGCCTCACCATTTCCTGGTGTTAAGCTTTCACTGCCATCCAGCAGGTTGAAAAATATTCCCTCCATAATTTCAAAATACTCTGGGCATCAATCACTAGATCACATCTGGCGGTTCTACAAGAATAGTAGTAAATATCACAACAGCACAACTCGCCTCCGTCCTTGTCCCGTCCATCGCACTTTTGAACAGCGGTGATGTCAGTCTTTACTTTTGCGAGGACAACAACCAGCTGGGCTGCGGTACTTCCGTATTAAGGAACTGGAAATTCCAGGTCCATAACCTTCAATCGTAATTGTTATCTCGTTCGAGGCTGTTGTTTTCTTTTTAATGGGGGCGTTTTTTAAGTGGCAGGTGCCAAATCCAACGCACAACCCTGGGGAGTGATGGTTCGCTCTCCCACTATAGCGCGCCTTCAAACGGATATTTTTCGCCTACCCAGAGGGTACTGGGTCTAAGACGTGAGCTGCTTGAGTCATATGTAAAAGAATCGTTTCTGACCACTCCCAAAAGAATGGCGCTCAGAAGACTTTCCTTACTATCGTCATCTAGTTTATTAAGAATTTTAATAGAAAGAGGGTTTAACTTTATCATAAAATCATATAGTACAACTTTTTGTACTCTGGAAAGTCGAGTCGACCCTATTCGTCGGTCTAAAAATACAACAATTAATTTTTTTCTACCCAAGAGGCTACTCATTTATTGGAACCGTCGATATCAGCCTACTATAGCTTTTAAGCGCCATATGTATTGACCGATCAATACCAAGATATTAGTTTTTATATACCCTTTAATGCTATAAGGAAGGCACTACTGAACCATATTATAGCTGCGTTACATTCAAAGTAAACGATTTTTCTTGCTTCCAAAATATTTATTACGTGATATTTTTTTATTATTACACTTTCTATTAAGAAAAGTATATTAACACACATGCACATGCGTCGTTTTTAAATGCAAACAGCTTTTAATTATTTTTGTTTGCAACTGCAATACCGTTATTTGTCTCATAACACTGTGACTAATTTAAATTTCACTAATTATAGCAACTAAAAGCATAATTTGCATGAGTTTTATGATAATGGCACCCATGGGAAATCGCACAAGTACGCCGAAAACTGGAGTGGGTAGTAATTTGGTTGAGAAAAAAAACTGGAAATAAAATCCTTTAAACAAAAAAATCGTATTTGTAGTACAAATCCTTTTAAGCGAATGTGTGAAACAAGCTTATTCACTCGCAACCCTTAACGCCGTTTTTTCTCCACGCCAAGCAACTTTGTATTTTTTTGACTCAGTATATGATACATACATGCGTATGAACACACACATATATATATATGTATATATCGCTCATTTGCTGCAAGACCGGCATAAGTCAAAAAAATCGATTCTCCAGAAAACGCGTTTAAAGTTTTCAACTGACTATAACCTTACACGGTGACTCCAACCTTACACCTCTTCTCAAGCGGAGCATATAAGAGGTATTCATATGAATTTTTCACTCAACATGAAGTATGATATAACGAACAATTCTGCAGCATTAACTCAAAAATCACGTTTTTTGAATTATGCCGGTCTTGCAGCAAATGAGCGATATACATATGTGGAATGCGAATTGCTGTTTCGAGCATTATTGTGCGCCATTGCGTATACGTACTCGCAATAAAGCTCGCTAATAAAAAATATTTCATTTGCTTTAACAATTTTACGCATTTGCGCATATGTACAAATATGTATGCGTATGCGCACATTTTGGAGCATACATATTTACATACTTTACATACAGCTATGCATATGCAAATACACATATTCACTTACTCAAGCTTTTTCCCATTATATTATTCTTCTAATTACCAGTTTATGCTCAGCATAGCGTTTCCTAATGTTCTTGTGTGTGTTTGTGCTGCGAGCAAAAGCGCCAACACATTAAAGAAACAAGTTGTTTGACTTGTTAGGGAAAGAAAAATGAAACAAAATCCTAATGGATTTATCAGCCATAAAAGGATATGCGTATGCTTAACAAAATACTTAATTACACGCTTCATATATATGTATACAAATATGTAGGCGCACATGCAAATATATGTGCCAGTGTTAATTACTGCGTTGAAGATGAAGTCATATGTATGTACATGAAATCATATACTTTAATTAGCAGAGTAGTTTCTAAAGAATCAGTAATTATTGCTTCGCTTACGCATTTACAGCCGAGCTTACAACAGGGAGCCAATGTTTCTTCCTTCCCGCTGTTTACTTGAAAGTTCCAAATGTAGTCAGGTACTTCTTCACCTAGCCAATATCATCGTATAATTCGTACAGCTCATCGTCCCATCGAATACATCAGGACGGGAATAATGAGTGACTTTGTCTTTGTTCGTCGAGAAAACTTTTCTTCTCAGTTGCATACTCAATCCGAAGTAGCACCTATTGGCAAGAGTTATATTGCGTTGGATTTCGAGGCTGGCATTGTTGTAGGTGTTAATACTAGTTCCATCGAAATTATCTACGACTTCAAAGTGAATATGAATATCAAGAATGACGTAGGTTCCAAGTAAGTTGACTACTGTTTGTTTGATGACAAGCGATAAGTATTTCGTCTTGCCCTCGTTCACTACCAGACCCATTTGGTTCAATGAAACAAAGAAAACCGTCGCTTACTTTATTTAAATGTTGGTCGTTCAGTCACTTTTTTCTTTTGATGACAACAGCTGATCTTATTGAAGTTTTTCAATCCTACCTTCACATTTAACTACTTTACCGTTATGTATTTGAAACTTTTATGGAATAATTTTTAATTGTTGCTCTATGAAAACAGCATTTTCGGCATATTTTCCTGTATAGTATACAAGTATAAAGAGATTTAGATTCAAATATGCCGATGGCTTAAATTTTGAAACGTTTAAGAAGTAGGTGGGTTTGAAAACTTGAAAAACTCGATGTTTTTGTCTTATTAAATAATACAATATGTTTAAAATATTCTCCCAAAATTTTAAATCGATCCGAGTAAAATTCTAAGAGATAGACCTTTCGAAAGTTCCGCCCATCAGGCCACGTCAGTGTAGCGTAAAACTTTAAATGCGTTCTTCTTAAAATTTCATATTTGAAGTCGGTGGACACGATTTCTCAAAAAGTTATGGACCGATTTAGTTATTCTTCTTTACTGGCGCAGCCACCGCTTATGCGATTATAGCCGAATTAACAACAGCATGCCAGTCGTTTCTCCTTTATGCAATGTGGCGCCAATTGGAGATTCCAACCGAAGCTAGGACCTTCTCCATCTGGTCTTTCCAAAGGAGTGCAGGTTTCCCTCCTCTGTGTACACATCTTTAAAATAACATGGTCTAGTTAATGAACGAAGAATTTTTTTTTCATTACAACTTATTTTTTTAAGCCAATAAATAGCGAAAATTTTACCAAAAAATGAGATTTTTTGTTCAAAGTCTGAGAAAAAATGAAAATTTTAATTTTGCTTCCTTCGTTCAAACACGAGTTTTATATATGTACTAACGGAATATTTTTGGTTTTCTAATTTTAGATGAACCACTAATAAGTTATGCTCTCCACGGTAAGAGCATTTTTTTGTGAGACACACAGGCTGATGACGTCTCAACGGCTGAATTTTCAACATTTATATCAAAATTTCAGGAGACATTGCTCAAATACATATATTATTTTAAAAAAATATGATTGTTTATACATACATAGTAAAAAAACCTTTGTCATGATTTTACATTTTTTTGTCATGATGATACACAAAAAAAGGTGCTTATGTATAGTATATAATTATGGTTCGATTACCACTTATGCACATAATCGCAGTTCTGATGTGTTATTGAATGAATTTCGGCAAACTTATGGGCGTCATATGAAAATACATGGTTGCATTGTTAAGTCAGAATCTGTAATTATTTCAAAACAAAAAGCTGTGGCGCAAATACAGTATATTATTTTCTAGTATGTATTATTTCCAATACAAAATCAGTTTTTTCTACTTTTTTCATTATTCATCGCTTAACAGGACAATGATTAATGATGTTAGATGCGCTGTAAATTTCCACTGCTTTCCAGTATTCACCTCTGCACAGCGATAGATTTATAGGTAGTAGGGGCATATATGTACACAAATACATATTATATATACACTATACAGCATATTCACCTCGCGTTTGCCAGGTGGATTAGGTTTAGATAATTGTACACAGCAAAGAAATCGTCTCAATAGAACATACTTGTATGGCCGTGATTATGCAATTTTCATTGCCCTATTTGGTTTCATCGATTGCTTATTATTAAAATTTGATTTTGCGTTTCTACGTTTACATAAAAAGTAATGGATTTCTCTGTTATGAAAATTGTAATTACGCAGTAGGAGCAATCCATCATAACAAAGTTGTAATAAATACTTACGGAAAATCTTTTAAAGTCGTGCGAATATATCAATTGTGTTTCAAAACAAGAACAATACAATTTTTACAAAACTGAGGTTGATTCTCTTTAGTTCCAATTATTTAAACCATCAAAATGAGTTTTCTAGTATTAATTGCTTAAATAGTTTTGAAAGGGACTCGGGAAGAGTTCTTCGAATCTTTAGTCGCGGTTAAGGCAGAGTTCATGTCTATGTTAAGTTGTTCAGATTCAGCGAACTACTGAGAAAAGTCTTGGCTATTTTTAATCCCCAAGAGTCAGAGTAATTGCTTGCCAATCTCTACAACTTCAAGCCGATCCATTCAAACAACTTCGCTTCATGTTGACACTAGTCTTCATCGCATAGTTTTAAATGCTAAAGAGTTTTTTTACCACAATATTATTATTACTAAGAAGTTACATGGATTTCCTGGGGGAAAAACAGCCTTTTTTCAAAAATTTTTTCTCACATAAAAAATGAAATATTTTAATATAATTTTTTATTGTTACAAGCATACACTGAAAAATTCTGAAGTTTTTGGGAAAAAAATATTTTAAGCTCGTCCATTGCGACGCCATTTCCGATGACCTCTCCGAAAAAGTATGCGTCGTCGTTGGTCGTCATCTAAAGTGAAAAAGTATGTGTTTTAGTTAAAACATTAATATATAACTTCGACGAAGGGGAAACAAAAAAACTGAAAATTGGAATTTTAGTAGACATTTTTGCAAACAAATGAAAATTTCGTGTCTTTTTTAAATTCTTGTAATCGAAAAAAATCCTTCGTCCAATTCTTTAAAAACAACAAAGTTTCGTGAAAACGCGTTTAAGGTGAAAAATTTAATAAGCAATAAAAATTCAATTTTTTCGAAATTCGAATTATAACGACTTTTCTATTTTTCGGAAACATGTTTGTATAAGATTGGCTCCTTGTTTCAATGTACATAGAACTGATATTAAGCATGAGATTTGATGACAATGAAGGGCACTCACAATATCCAAAATTCCTTTCATTCCAAATTTATTCTTTTATTTATTTATTATTAACTTAGTGTTGTTTGAAGATTTTTATACCCTGAACAGCCTATATAAAATTTGTCACGAAGTTTATAACACTTAGAAGGAAACGACGAGGATATACATATATAAACGATCGATCATCCATGATGCCGCCATTTAGCCATGCCTGTCGTTCATCCGACTGTTTGCCTGTAAATACGCTTCACTTCTTGAGGCCTTACCTTAATTTTGCATACCTATAACCACAGCTATCGGACTACTATAGGATATAGCTGCCATACAAAACTAAACGGTGAAAATAAAGTTTTTGTATGGAAAATGTTTTATTTGACGAGACAGTTTTCAGGAAAGTTTATATTTGCACATCCCCACTCCGCCACTGCAGTTCTGCTGCAAAGGAGACTTTATATGACATGCGTAAGATTACCTCCCAATCTCTATTTTTTCAAAAGCTTCCATAACGACTTTACCTTTTTGGAAGAAATCTTCACTACAATGCCTTTATGTAAGGAATTTATAAGGAATCTGACCAGCCATGTCGACAGACTTGCTTCTGCTGTAGGCATTTAACAGTCCGTTCCTTGAAATTCATCCACTAATGTACTGGTCCATTAGCCTCTCTAGCGTTTTCTACAGAACTGAGGAAAGACTGATAGAACAAAAGCCCTTAATAGTGACAAGAAAGCTATTACCGGCCCGAACCGGCGACTATGCTCGCCTGGAAATTCCCCTAGGGGTACTTCTTACATGTGTAGATAGAGATAGCGGAAATTTAACATGCAGAAGTAGCAGTAGAAATTTCTTATCACTCACGGTCTAGTTTCCAGTGCCATGTATTAGATATTCCAATGGGGTAAGATTACATCGCATATAAGGTTCTATCGAGCGTACTGTGCGAAAGTTTAAAGCCAACCGTAAACAAACTGATTAGACTTTATCAGTGTGGCTTTACGCCTGGAAAATCAACAACCAACCAGATATTCACCATGCGGCAAATGTTGAAAAAGACCCGTGAGAAGAGAATAGACATACATCTCCTCTTCGTCGACCTTTTGACCTTCTTTTCCTTCTTTGTGCTTGAAGATCTGTTTAGCGATAACTCCGGAGTCCACAAAGGGGACTTTAATATATATTTATTATATATAATTATCGAATTTCACCAGAATTTACCATGAGCCGATACTGAGAAAGACTTAGAAGCGTTCGAATATGTTCGTTTTATTAGTTCTGTATTGCCCTAATTGTAGGTAAGTTGTATATTTCCAACTATTAATTTTTTCAAACAATCTAACTTCCACACCATTCATTAACAAATTTCATTGATAAAATTCCAGCTTTACTTTTAATAAACCCGCAATCTTCGCTTCCATTATAAGGCGTATAAACGCACCGCCTTAACCACGTGCTCACCTCACCGCCACACCCACGACCAAATTAAAGACCCAAATTACTCAACCATTCAAGAAACTACTATATTATTACACTACACAAATATATTATTAGCACTATTCTTTGTTTGTCTGTTGACTTAAATGCAATGGTTCGCGCAAACCAATCAAACAATTTCAATTTGAAAACAAAGAAAGGAAACATCAAACGCTTCGCACAAAGGGACAACCGAATATTCGCCTAAGTACCAAAAGTAAACACACGTACAAACAATCATTGTCCTTTTAATACACATTTGATTATATTTTGTTGTTGTTGCACTGGTCGATGTCACTGTCAGCACGTTTGTCTACTGCGACTTTTCGCATGTCCTTTTGTTGGTAGGCGTCAATGATTTTGTGTATTTAACGCACCTGTATCTACATGATTATACATATATGTGTGTGTATGTGTGTGTAACTGGTAGGAAAAGTCAATTTGACACACACAAGGATGCGTCGTGCGCACAGACGCCAAGCCGAGGCGGTCCGTCTATTCGAAACTATTCCGCAACCATCAAAGTAAACGTAATAAAATACTGTTTTTTTTATGGCCGAGTTGATAAAAGGACGCATGCAACAAAGTGTGTGTTGATAGTTGTAAGTCTTGGCTAATGTTGTTGCTGTTTTTGTTGTAGCCTTTGAAGAGCAATGACAGAAATTTTATTGCAGATTAACTGCTGCTGATGTCTGTAGGTTGGTCTTTTTTATTGGTATTGGTTTACCTTTTTTCGTTGTTATGCTTTTGTTGTTGTTATTATTACGGCTTGCGTCGGCTAATATGAAGTCTTTGTTGGTGGACCGCACGCACGTGATCATTGTTTGCCACACATGCTTATGTAGCTCTTTTATCGTCTATCAGTACACAAAGCCATATATACATATATGTATGTATACGCACGCACCGTTATTTATTTGTTGTGTCTCGGCTAAGCAGGTATTGATGCTGTAAAGCCACTTGTCAATAATCATCATAGTACGCTTGTTACGACATTAGTTTTGTCGCTAAGTGGTGACGCTCCAGCCGAGAGCAGTTGAGTGAAACGCCGTCTGAGTTGGGCTTATCTCCAAAGGTTAGAGATAAACTCACCGTTTACAGGATATATTGATTTTATGAGTCTATTAAAGACAAAATTTTGGTATGAATTTGAAGTGGAACAAACTGGGCTGGATATCGAAATTAATTGGTAATAAAGATGCAGTCGGTTTCGAGGTACAGCTGTTAGAAGAAAAAAAGATATCAGTTGATGTGTCATTTTTTTCCATATTCTCTATTTTTCATGAAAAATTCACTCTAAATTGTTTTTTTTTTTAATTATCTTATTAAAAAATTCTGAAAAGCTTCATTGGCGTGAAGTGACAAATCAAAAAAAAAAAAATAGGAAGACTCTGTTCATAATAAAAAAATTCTCTATTTTTTAATGATTTCAAAGCTGCTTGACTATCTTAATCTAAATATATTTCTTGTTATAACACACTCTAGGTCAAAACAGAACAGAAAGCATTTTTCTATATATGCTGAGCTCTCTGCTTGGGAACACTGTCTGGTAGACGGAAGCCGAATAGGGTACCGAATTTCGCTGTAAAGACACCACCTCTCACTCGATTAGCTAATTTGGACCCATGCACAGATGCTTATCCCGCCACGTCCCACCAATTGTGGACCGAGTTTAAGTGTAATTAGATTCCGTAAATCCGTTTCGAGCAGAATCTATGTACATATCTATGTATATAAAGGGTGATTTTTTAAGAGCTTGATAACTTTTAAAAAAAAAAAAAACGCATAAAATTTGCAAAATCTCATCGGTTCTTTATTTGAAACGTTAGATTGGTTCATGACATTTACTTTTTGAAGATAATTTCATTTAAATGTTGACCGCGGCTGCGTCTTAGGTGATCCATTCGGAAAGTCCAATTTTGGGCAACTTTTTCGAGCATTTCGGCCGGAATAGCCCGAATTTCTTCGGAAATGTTGTCGTCCAAAGCTGGAATAGTTGCTGGCTTATTTCTGTAGACTTTAGACTTGACGTAGCCCCACAAAAAATAGTCTAAAGGCGTTAAATCGCATGATCTTGGTGGCCAACTTACGGGTCCATTTCTTGAGATGAATTGTTGTCCGAAGTTTTCCCTCAAAATGGCCATAGAATCGCGAGCTGTGTGGCATGTAGCGCCATCTTGTTGAAACCACATGTCAACCAAGTTCAGTTCTTCCATTTTTGGCAACAAAAAGTTTGTTAGCATCGAACGATAGCGATCGCCATTCACCGTAACGTTACGTCCAACAGCATCTTTGAAAAAATACGGTCCAATGATTCCACCAGCGTACAAACCACACCAAACAGTGCATTTTTCGGGATGCATGGGCAGTTCTTGAACGGCTTCTGGTTGCTCTTCACCCCAAATGCGGCAATTTTGCTTATTTACGTATAACCTCAAAAAAATCACCCGTTATATCTCTTTACTACAGACGACTAATTGGGAGGATTCTAAGAACTAAATCCGCTGCTAGTTGCTTACAGGCAAAGTTAGTTGGCCTACATACTCATTTTAATTCGTAAGATAGATGGTATTAGTATTGTTCTCAATTTTTTAAGAAGGGTATCTTTGAAAACAATAAATTCTGTTTTAAAATTAAATTTTATTTTTAATGTTTTTTAACAAATTAAGGCAACCGGGGGTCTTTCCTGTCCACAATGGGCCGACACTTGTTTCTAATCGATCAACAGTATCTAGCTGAATGGCATTAGTCATTGACTTGATGTCACAAAAATTGGTTTTACGTAAACAAATCACGAGACCTAATTAATGAACTCACAGGCCCATTGCGTTATATGATTCGTCCCTCTAAAAATTTATGATTCAGCGAATTTTATTTTTTATTGGCCCAGTTTTACGAACAATTTTATATGTAGAACATTTATAATTAAAAGTGGTCGTCAACAGTGGAGGATAATTTGCTAGACGAATATTAGCTAGAACTTCGGTCGAAAGTAGACAATGGTTTTTTTGTGAAGCGCAAAGTGATATGTATATTAGATCGATAATCGCATGACATCATACGTGTCCTTTCACATCAAAACGCATGCATAACATGTTATATAAATTATGTGATGTGATATCACAATTTATCATTTTCTACATATCATTTCATCATCAAAGCATGCAATATGGTACCTCGTATTTCGTACAGAAAATCGTATAATGTGACACATCTTTACTAAAAGTATTGTAGGTCATCACACAGTGACTATGAAATCATCAGATCAATCTATTCGCATGACATCACAACAAACACATGCATCGTATGGTGCATAGTATGTATGTATTACATCACATAACTTCTTAATGGTCATATAACATCACATCTGATCATATCACATGACATCACATACATATCATATCACATCACTTTCTACATGTCATTTCAGAACAAAGAATGCAAAATGGACTTCTATGCATCGGCTTACATCACATTCTTCTGCATCACTTCGCTCATATGTATGTATAATATTATGAAATGATCTTATAACGCGGGTCATTGTGTATTTCAAATCCTAATATCATATGATTACTGCATCACATATAACAAAAACACATTAATAGCAGCTCATCATGGTACATATCAAATATATGTATATCATATCCAGCCACACCACTTTTTACTAATATTGGTTTGCCTGCTGAAGTTCTCACTGCATATTACTTTTGAGTTCTGATTAGTTTTTTTAGAAATATGTGAGTTAAATCTTCTGAAGTATAATGGACAATATTTTTATATTCACACCATAATATATATCCTAAATACTAGAAATATTGTACATATAACTAAAATCATAGTATCGATAAGGAAGAAAAGTTTTTATTCGACATATTCAAAGTACAGATAACTCATTCGCATTTAATCCGTTGTACCAGTTTTTTCAATAGGGACGATATGATTTTTAAATGTTGTTTCGGCCATGTGTTATGGTTTGTGATTTGGTTTTCCTTGTATTCAGTAATGTTTAAAATTTCATCATTTCGTACTCCTATGCTCGCTATTCGTGAAAATGTTAAACAATTTTAGCGTACATTTTCTTTGCATCAAGTACTAATAAGAAAAAGAACCAAAATAATAAACATTATAAACATTTGAATTTCCTTAACAATTAGTGTGTTGCTTTTTTTTTAAGACATACAAGAAATCTTAGCCGCAGATTTGCTTATCTTGGTTTATACTTGTAGCTCACTATCTTATGCCATTTATAATTGATTTTTTAGGAAATCCCGTTGCAAATCAGAATTATTTATATTTTTTGTATTTTTTTTCAAGTATTTTATGTAGTAAATATATACAAAAATGTGCATCTAGAGATTGGCGATTCATTTTTAAAAATTTTGCATTCGCTTGATCCCGTAGCCGGTTTCCACGAGGACCTCGAAAAAATGTTTCTGGCAGTGAGCAGGATTTTTCTGTTGAAAATTATCTCAAGTACAGAAACAAAAAATTACAAAAAAAAATATTATTACTATAAATGACTACAGTTAATGATCGGAGGACCAGCCAAAATATTGATGTTTGACACTCTTTTATTTATGTTAAGAAATCGTTTAGTTTGTGAGAAAGTTTACACTTCAGAAAGACTTAAAAAACTAAATATCGGGCAGTCGAAAAAGTCTTTTCGTATTTTGTCAAAAGATGCCGTTGCATCGTGTATCTCCAGTTCTACCAATCACATTGTCTCATACCATATAATATTGGAAATGTAAGATTTTAAGCTTCATTTACACAAAAAAAAAAAAATTAAATTCGGGGAAGTTGAAAAAAAGTTATAATTGTTAAAAAATTAGTAAAAATAATGAAGAAAATCGCCATATTTTGAAATTTGTATATAAAAAAGGGAAGAATACCAATGAAATTTATAAAATTTACGGAGACAATGCTGTATCAGTTCGTGTAGCACAACAATGGTTTACTCGCTTCCGCTCTGGAAATTTCGAAATTTCGATTTACGCTAATGAAAGTTTTGCACTGATGGAATAATGTCTCTGGCGGAGAAATAGCAAAAAGTAGTCGACCAAAATGGTAAATATTTGTGTATTTATTTATTAATATAAATATAAAAAAATAAGTTGAAGTTTGATTAAAAATACGAAATTACTTTTTTGACTACCCAATATTTATCTCACATTTTATTCCTTCGATAATTACCTAATAATCTGATATTTAAGAAGGTCATTTTGTTACTTGTAGTATTACTTGACGATCTGATATCTTAAAAGGTCATCTGAAATTTTCAAGTCGAAAGGCTCAACCGTTTTGGAAAAGAACTTTCTTCTACAACTTTGAGAATAGTATGTATTTCGAGAAAAACGGATTAAAAGTTTTGGCTGTCGATTATCATAAAGTAAAAATGCTTGCAAATATACTCAAGTCTCCGAAACTACTTACCGAATAAACTTCAAATTTTCGGAGAATGTTCAGTATATGTTTCACAATGGCCCTCTTTAAGACCTAGGTGCGTTGTTAGGCTTAGACTCTACCTAGATAATAGTCGACGTTGGTAAGCCCTATTTTGGGACTTGCGATTTTCGATATTATTTTTCGACCTTTCCTTTAGCATCAGTTTTGTTTTATTTTAAACCTTGGCAATCGAAAAAGGGTTAACAAATTTACATACATATGAACCATATTTTATTGAAAAATTTTCACCAAACATTCTGTTCACATTCCACAAATGCAACAGCGAACAGTCAACAAACTTCCCACTCGCTTAGTTGCGGTCAAAACTTTGTGGCAATAAATTTTTATAGCCCGATCTATGAAGCGGTTAAGAACACCTTTTCCGTTGGTATTTCGAATATTTCGGCACACAAATGAGTTGGCCATTTACAAAGGCAACTAAAAACAAAATACAGCGTACATAAAAATAATTTAAGCTAAATGTTGAGGAACGAAAAATACACAAATTAATACCAAAAGTAAAATGCTAATAGAAATACAAAACAAAGAGCAGCAAGTTGCAAGCGCTTAATGCCGACGCTAGTACACCCAGTGCCATGGCCTAAGCAAACAATCAACGGTGCGACCATATATTCTCAAAGTGTCATCAAGCGCACCTTTGTTTCTACCTAATTTCCTACGCGCCGACGTAATATTCTTGTTTCAGAATTTTATTTGATTTTTCTCTTTGTTCTGCTGTTTGCCCTTCTGGCCTAAATGAAATGAGTTTTTAATTTTCCATTTTGCTGTTTTCAAAACACATTTCAAATGTACATACATACATACATTAAATTGTTGTTGTTGTAATGAAGAGACCTTTTTATTGATAGTTTTTACTCAATCGACAAATAAACCTTTTCAGTTTTTTTCGAAATGCAAATATGTACACCTGTATGGGTTTGTGTGTGTATCAATGTGCTGTGTGTGTTAGACTCAACTGCGCCGCGGTCGCGCCTGCCATCGCCACTGAGTCTTTTACTTTTATCGAAATTAAGTGGAGAATTTCTTGTTTAAAATTGATTGCTTCAATTTGGTGATAATTTTTGTTTGCCACACCGCAGCGCTGGGCAGTTGCGCATAGCTGTGGGCGCGGGCGCGACGCAAGCGCACCGCCGCGATAGCGTCCGCTATCGAGTTTCGCATTGCCGCGCGTCAGCTCATTTCCTTTGCTTCGTCTGCGACATCGGCTGCGATTCAGCATCGGCAGTTTATCGGTGCTTTTGAAATAAATACACTCTTCTCCTCAGACTTTTTACTTTAATTATGCGCAACGCTCGCTTGTTCACCGCCTGTATTTGTTTGTTTAATGCGTTTTATTGTTTTGTTATTTGTGTATTTGTGTTGATTTTCGGTTTTGTCGCCATCATTTTGTGCCGAAAATGTAAATTGATGAGTGTTGCAGTGTTGCGCGCATGTAGGCCGCCCATCAATTGAGCGGACCTTACTTATTTACTCATTACCGCGTGTAAGTGCCGCAATGGAGTCCATTCATTTGGTGACCGAAAGCGTAGCGCTCCGCCTTGAATGGGCCGCTTAAGCGCGCGGCAGTACGTGCTTGCCGCCAAGCTGGCTGGAACGCGCGACTGACCAGCAAAAGGTATGCATATAAGTATATACATATATATATATATCGATAAATATATACATATGTGTTCGTATAGCGCTTTGACACTGCTCAATGGCGATTCTTTCTTCTGTGCCTTTGCTTTGATTACCGTACGTTTATTTGCCTATAGATTTGTGCGTTGTTTGTGCTCGCACTGGCGGCCACTTGGCTGCCCCATTCGTGGAGAGAAGGTGCGCTCGTGTGCCCACTATCAAAGCAGCTTGGTCCCTTTGTTGCAGTTGCGCCGGCAACGACGCGTTATCGTCCATGACAATACACTAAATTAACGACACATTTTAGCTGGCTGATAAGTTTGTGGAAGGCAATCAGTGTTTGAAGTGCTTGTCATTTGCTTACTGAGCAATAGATAGGAATATGAAAGGCGCAACGTGGCGCGTTTGCGGTTAGTGGGGCTTACTCTACGGAGTTCTCCATCGCAATGAAATTGATTTGGAAAACAAATACGTGCATTTCGGGCATATTGATTAGCAAGAATATTATTTAGTAATTATGATATCGATTTAGAAAAGAGTAAAGTGTGTTAATTGTGCTTACCGTTATTCCGTGCCTACGCGAGCTATTAATTGTATGCCCAAATTATGTCGACAAGGGAAAACAAGTTGATTATTAGATATATTTTTATTGAATTTTTTCCTTTTGTTTTTAGACCAATACAGATTAGATTATTGATTATTAGACAAATTCTATTCAAGATAATTTATTCTACTTCTGGCTGCATAATTGTTTCATTGCCCGATATAAACGATATAAAGTCAACCACAAAGATTAAAATCGCACTTTTGGGTATCAATATGAGGGTCACCTAGTCCCTTTGCTCATTGTATTTTTATACTCTCGCAACAAAGTTGCTAAGGAGAGTATTATAGTTTTGTTCATATAACGGTTGTTTGTAAGTCCTAAAACTAAAAGAGTCAGATAAAGGGTTATATATACCAATATGATTAGGGTGACAAGTCGAGTTGAAATTCGGATGTCTGTCTGTCCGTCCGTCCGTCCGTGCAAGCTGTAACTTGCGTAAAAATTGAGATATCATGATGAAACTTGGTACACGTATTTCTTGGCTCCATAAGAAGGTCAAGTTCGAAGATGGGCAAAATCGGTCCACTGCCACGACCACAAAATGGCGGTAACCGAAAACCTATAAGGTATCATAACTAAGCCATAAATAAAGATATTAAAGTGAAAATTTGCACAAAGGATCGCATTAGAGAGGGGCATATTTGGACGTAATGTTTTTGGAAAAGTGGGTGTGACCCCGCCCTCTATTAAGTTTTTTGTACCTATCTCGGAAACTACTATAGCTATGTCAACCAAACTAGAGTCGTTTCCTTCAGGCATTTCCATATACAGTTTAAAAATGGAAACAATCGGATAAAATCCACGCCCACCTCCCATACAAAGATTATGTTGAAAATCAATAAAAGTGCGTTAGCCGACTAAGAAAAAACTACAGAAACACTAAATTTAAAGAAAGAAATGGCAGAAGGAAGCAGCATACAGGGTATTTTTTTTAAATTGAAAATGGGCGTGGCGTCGCCTACTTATGGACCAAAAAACCATATCTCAGGAACTACTCTACCGATTTCAATGAAATTCGGTTTATAATATTTTCTTAACACCCTGATGACATGTACGAAATATGGGTGAAATCGGTTGACAACCACGCCTTCTTCCAATACGCTATTTTGAATTCCATCTGATACATTCTCTGTATAATATATACATTAGGAACCAATGATGATAGCGGAATAAAACTTTACACAAATACGGTATTTGAGCTGAGGTATCCCTTGTGGAAAAATTGTCGTGATCGGACTATAACTTTTCAAGATCCCTGATATCGAACACGAAGAACTCAGTACCTAACCTAACCTAACCTAATTTTTCACCGAAAATATCGCCAAATCTCTCAGAATTTAATTCTAATTAATTTTACAGCAAAATAAAAGAATATGTAAATGACGGATAATGAAATCTCGATTATCACTTTATCATGCGAGAGTATAAAATGTTCGGTGACACCCGAACTTAGCCCTTCCTTACTTGTTTCTTCTTATTTACGGGTACTAAATCGAAAACCTTCAAAGCTGTAGTGTTTTCGTCCTTCCTGTCTTCAGACAATAAGACTTAGCCAGCGCAGCCGCTATCAATGTCGTTGTATATCTGGTACAGCTCATCATTCCATCAACTATGTTATTCGCTGATGCCAATGCGCAAAGGATCATAAATCTTCCGCAAAACCTTTCTCCCGAACACTCTTAAGGCCGACTAATAGGATGACGTCATCGGCATGGACGCAACATATAGCAGGGCAGGAATGATTAAGGACTTAATGAGTTTGGTCTTAGTTCGTCGAGAGAGGACTTTACTTTTTACAATTGCCTACTCAGTCCGAAGTAGCACCTGTTGGCAAGAGTTATTCGGTGTTAGATTTCGAGACTGACGCTGTTGTTGGTGTTAATGCTGGTTCCAAGATAGACGAAATTATCAACGACTTCGAATTTATGACTGTCAAAAGCTCTGCCGGCAATCCATCTTCATGGTCGAGCAATGGTATGTCTGCTGCATTGTCATCGAATCGAATCCGTTTCACCATCTTCAGGTGTTATTTTCACTGCTACTCAGCAGGTAGGAGAAGTGTTCCCTCCATAATTTCAATATGCTCTGGGCTTCAGTCATTAGATCACTACTGGCGGTACTACAAGATTATACTCCCGTCTTGAAACTTTTTGTTAGTCGCCGCATTCGTTCGTAGAAAATTCGACAGGAAGTTCAATAGGGTAAATAAAATATTTATAGTTAGCTTATAAGTGTGGGGGTGATTCAAGGACCATTTTCATTTATTTTCGCTGCCAGATTGTGATATATTACAGATTGTATGTGCTATGAAGATAATGCTTTGCATCAAATTGGTTTGCTTAGATTGAAAATTTGCTAATATATTTCTAACGTACGATCTTTATTGTAATATATAATGTTTGTAGCGTTTCTTATTAGACAGTTGTTGCACTCTCAGTTTTTTTTTTGACATAACACTTTTTCGTCCGATTTTTCCCATTCAGACTGTGTCCTGGAAGGAAAAATATTTCTACTAAATTTATTTGTCATAGGTTTTGCAGTTTGGGAGAACTAATTTAGATGTAGATGAAACTCCTTCTTTCTGTCTGCAGCCTTCTTCAGAGATATGGCTATCCATTTCGATAGTAGACAGCCGATAACAGCATTTACCTCACTGATCTTGTCCTCTTCTTAAAGCTAAGCAAAATCTATCGTCATGACCAATGGCACTGATATATTGACGAATACAATATTATATTAAAATATTAAAATTTTTTATAAAATAACGGTTTCCCAGAAAAAAATGTCGTGGTTTGTGAAAAAAATGTATATATGTATGTATGTATATTAGGGTGTTTTTTTGAACTATTAATTTTTTCAGTCCCGTCACGAAATTTCATTGGAAATACCCTAAAAAAAATCCCGGAAAATTTTAGACCTTAATATTAACATTGAGAACTGGGCCAAGGCCTGTAAAAATTTTCCATAGAAAATACACTGCAATCGTGAGTTTTTATCTTTAAATTCCTACTGATTAAACGTATTTTATGGTATCCCTTTGACTTTAGACGCATATTTCTCAGAGTTGTTCACTCTACAAAAGTGCCTACTGCAACAAAGTCGCAACTCACATCGGCGAGGTAGTACGGGGCTCAAAACCCGATTTTTCCAAGAATTTCGCATATTTTTGTATATATCTCGTAAATGACAGGAACTGTAGAAAAAATGTACATGACGAATTTGTAGGAAACTTTATTTGCTATAAAAAAGGTTCGAGGTCAAAATCGCTATCATTAATACTTCTCGAGATATTCAGCTTTTTAAGTAAGGCTTTATAGAATTTTCATAGATGGTGTGTACTAAAAAAGTTATGAACATATAGTCTTACTTAAAAAGATTGAAAATATTAAAGAAAATATTATTATTTATATATAAATCTGTCAAAGATGGTATATCTAAATTGATCGTATGGAAATTTCAAATCGATTATTCCATTCATTCTGAAGAAAATTTTCTCCCAAACTCTGGGTATAGCATTTCGAGTTTTATTTTTTGATAGCAATTATTACAAATAAGCTCATATATCCGGAACTGTTAATCTCACGATCAACGGCATCGAGTTACTTCTTCTTCGCCTTCTTCAAGCGGTTTACTGCTGGTTGGTTGTGCCTCAATTGAGCTTAGAAAGCACTGGTCACCTAGCACTTCTGCAGTCGCATAATATTTCTATGGCATCTATAAATCGTAAAAGGTCTACTGAAATCTTCGCTTCAGAAGGTCAACCCTCCGTAGCTTTAAGATTATTATTCCGCCCGTTTAGGGTTCAAGTCGTAAAATTCTAAAAAAAAAATTGTGTAGGTTGCTGGTTGTAGAAGTTGCTTAGGTGAAGGCGAGATGGAATCGTCTTAAGGGATTACATGGGTTTCCTCGTGTAAAAAACCGCTTTTTTCAACATTATTTTCCTCATATAAGAATTGAAACATTTTATTGGAATTTTTTATTTCCGGCGAGACCTCAAAAAAAGATGCGCCCGCATTGGCAGGACAACTCCTTACTGTATCATCTAAGGTGAAAAAACACGTGGTTTAGCTAAAATCTTAACTTAGAACTTGAACAAAGGAAAAAAACTGAAAATTGTATTTTTGGCAGACATTTTTATAAAAAACTGAAAATTTCAGAGAAAATTTAGCGAACTTTGTTTTCAAATAGTTGTAATAGAAAAAAAAATCCTTTGTCCAAGTCTTTAAGAATTGAATTTCAAAGACCTGAGTAAAATTTCACGAAGATCGGTTGAGTGGATCCCGAGAAATCGTGCTAACCGACTTCAAAAACACAGTTTCAAGAAAAACGTGTTTAAAGACCGCGCACTTAGCCTATCTAGCTTCGATCAGGCAAGTTCTCAAGGCTGTATCTCCGCAACTATTGCTCTGATAAACTTAAAAATTTAGGACAATACTCTAGAGGTGTTGTTTTAATAAGATTTTTGAAACCCGAAATAATTCCTTTTTAACTATCCCGCCTTGGTCATATCTAGGATTAATAACTTTTAAGCTCATACCCTCAGACATGCAGATGAATTAGAATATATCCAATTATAAGATTATTTTTGACTTGATAAGGTACTGCTTTTGGCAATCCAAATGTAATCCCTCTATTTTGAGATCAGCCACAGAACCTAAATTAACAACCGTTATGTGAACAAAATTCTTCTTCTCCCTGCAACATGTTGCGAGACCATAAAAAGTTTAACTTTGCATCCCTCACTGAGCTTTTCGTTTTTGGAATTCATCATTATTGTTAAATTTAATAACCGTTTATTATACATTTTTTTAATATACCTTATAACAACACTTGCGATCCATTATATTAACATATGTTCGAACACTTCGATGTATGTCATTTAATTTTCGAGTTGTTTACACTGACAGTTAACCATAACATAAACAATAGACTTTGCTGCAAAAATCAAAAAAAAAGTAAAATAATTCACAGAGAGATACTCATGGAACACTTCGGCGTTTAGTCCTTGTTCCAATTTGTTTGCATTGCTCTGGTTTCCCTCATATTTTTCCATTTTTTGCGCATTTTTGTGTAGCGATGATTACTAACAAGTTTAGTAACAAGCCAACTTGTTGGCAGCTGCAACTAGGCAACTAACCAAATACACTCAGACACATATACACAGCGACACGTTATAC
Organism: Bactrocera dorsalis; assembly: GCF_023373825.1. Taxonomy (NCBI): domain Eukaryota; kingdom Metazoa; phylum Arthropoda; class Insecta; order Diptera; family Tephritidae; genus Bactrocera; species Bactrocera dorsalis. The sequence goes on from NC_064307.1 coordinate 39,939,218, forward strand.
GTACGCACGTGAAAGTGGCAAGCGGACAACAGAGGATTTGTAAAAATCTGCCAACGCAGCAGCAACACCAAAGCAAAATAGCCAAAAAGGGAAAAATTGAACGGAAGAGCATACAAAAAGCTGAGCTCATCACGGAACTGCACTAGCAGTGTTTGGTGGCCGGACAAAAGGATAACAGCATCAATAGATCCGGCAGAGTGCGTACGCGTATGAAGCGAGAGTATGGCGAGTAGTGGGCTGAAGCAACAGAAGGATGCACTGAAGTTGATGATGAAAGCGAAAACCAGCAAAGCCATTTGTTTGTTGGTTCAACAAGATGTTTGCTCGTTGCAGCAGCAAAATGAACTTGTACGTCCGGCTAATGCTGTGTAGACAAAAGCAACGGCGATAGCGCCTTTCATGTGTGGCAGTGTGGTAGTGTGGCAGCCACCGCATTCATAGGAAATTTTTAGGGATAACACAGGCCGGCATGCGTTGGACGTTTTTGTCGGCTCAACGTTGAGTGGAGTGTAACTGTACGTTGCCAGGAATAAGCTGGTCAAAGAGGTACTGTAAAGTAACGGTAGTGCTATATTACAAAATTGAACCTGTAGTTGTAGTTGTGGTGAAGTAGTAATGTCTCAGTGGTGTAAGCATGAATTTATTTCGCCGATGAAAAAATGTTGCAGGCTGTTATTCGCCACAGCTGCGCATTATACTGTCTGCTGCCACTGCCGGAACACTGTAGTAGAAACAGGACATGCGAGCTATCAGCACCAGCAGTGTAATTGAACATACATTGTAAACGCATTTCGAAATGGAAAAAGTGCGTGCCAATCTAGTTTTGCGCACTGACATATACATATTTATGAATACGGGTCGGAAAATAAAAGCTCAATGTTTATGTGTATGTATAGGCCGCACCGTATATCCTGGTGAATTTCCTTAATTAAAATCGTTGGACGCGTTCTAGATTAGTACCCTGTTGGAAAAATCAACATAAATCGAATTTCCATAATAATTAATAATTCTATAATAATTAATAATCATTTTCTATAGACATTTTCTTTCTGACTTATGACTGTTGTGCTGAGAATCGATTACGGTTATTCCACAGGTTTAATGTTTTTTTTTTTTTGACAGAATGTATAGGTGAAACTTCCTGCCCGTACAGCCTTAGTAAATGGTGCTCTTTCCTTTTGTTCCTGGTAAATCCCTAAGTATTAACTTTTACAGTAATTTTTTTGTACAATCAGTACTATGTTTGAAATCTTGCTTCCAAAAATTTAAGTCGCAAACATGGGCTATAAGAGCAAGGAAAGCTGTTAATCGATTTATTCGTTGTTCAAAAGGCCTTCCACCTCGACTTACTAGAAGGTTTATACCGTTTGCAGTGTCAAATCATCCATTCGTAATTACAAAAGCTACACTTCATAGAAGTTTGGAAGATATTTATAATATATATATACTCGATGACCAGAGAAATTACCAATTTTGTGCCTAGTAATTCTGTCAGTCCGTCCGTTCAAGTGATGATTTTACAAAATATTTATATAATTCGATAAAACTTGCCACACATTAGACTCTAAGAAAGTTTGTCAAGAATAATGCCGAAAAAATGAAACTCGAGCTTCATTGGGGAGCGCTGTGAGTGGTTTGAATTTTTTGGAAAAATGGGTGATGATCTGCCCTTAAATATGCTTGGAATCCTTAATCTTAAGCTACTAAAGCTATATATGTAAAAAAAAATTGTCACCTGTTTCGATTATTTGATATTTTAAATGAATTTAGGGCGTATATATTATAAACAGTCTGTTGGGAAGAGCAGATAAAGAGCAAAACATTGCACAAAAATCGTTTAGTACCTTTTGAATCAGGTTGGATACAAAAAAAAAAGGTCATGGCTGGCATATGGCTGTCACACGAGTTAAGGCAAAAAAAAACAACATGGACCAAATTTAGGAACCGACCGAATGGTTATGGGTCACTTAACACATCTTCAACTAAAGTGGTCAAGACTGCCGGTCAGGAAAGTGTTTTGATTGGATTCTCAAAGAATGATCAATCATGAGCTATTCTCATACAGTAAAACTTTTAACTCGGAAACAATCGTTCAGATGCGGACAGCTTTTTATCAGTAGGGGAGGAATTGTGTTCCATCAGGACAACGCCAGGCCACACACATCCATAGCGATTTGCCAGAAACTCCAAAAGCTTGATAGGGAGTTTCCTATGCATCCACCTATAGTCTACTAGTTTCTCTTTTGCTTCTGTTAGCATTTTATAGATGCATTGCGACACGCATTTATGCTAAAAATTGTTGTTGTGGCTTCAGAAATCATTTCCCCATATAATTTAAGTAATTCTTCCGAATTAACAGTTCTCGGCCGCGACAGATACGTTTGCATAGAATATGCTTTGAAAACAGAGTAAAAACATGTCCAGAACTTTTCCTATATATCACATACCAAACAGACATATTGTCACCTATGCAAAATGCAAAATTACAGGCGAAGGGAAAACAATATGGTAGATACCACTAATATTAAAACAAAAGTTGAGTTTTGTTTACAAAATGGTTATAAATTGGTTAGTATCTGACAAAGATTAAAATTATTTTTTTATGATACGTTGTTTTGTATTTTAGGTGATGATATACATTTTACAAAATTTCGTAAAATTTTCAAAGGAAAATAATCGGAACTCCTCCATTAGGAAGTCATTTTTGGCAGTGCCTCGGATAATAAATGTCACAGCAAAATTTCTTACAGTATCATCTGAAGTAAACAGAAAAAAACCGTGTTTTAACTAAGACTAATGAAATTCTATTTTTGTCATACGTTTTAACAAAAAATGTAGTTTTTGGAGAAAATTTCTGCAATTTCTGAAAGTCCTTGAACCCAGTAAATTATATCTCGAAGGGATGTGTGAAATTTCATTAACGACGGTTGAGTAGTTCGCGAGAAATATTTTGATTTGTGTGAAAAAGTTTTAAAAAGTGAATTGACCATTGACTTCATTAATTTAAATTTTTTTTTGAAAGTTTTCTAAATAATAAGCAAAAATAAAAGCCCAACTCTTAGAGAACCTCATTTCTTTCTCCCTTTCTCTCTCTAGGAATTCAGCTTTTATTTTTGTCCATTACTTAGAAAACTTTCAAAAGTAAAAAAGATATTGCGAATATAACGGAATCCTTGTGTTTTTCTAGAGGAATGGTTATGGATGCCTTGTAATATATTAAAAAAATATAAAACCATTGAAAAATATCCCCGTAAAAACCGAGACAATACCTAACGATGATAGACAAATAGTACGGATAAGCAAGGTGGATCTCTTCTAGACATCAAGCGAAATTAGAGCACAAATGGAACATACTCGTAAGCTTGATACGTGTAGCAGCACAGACAGTCCGCCGTAGATTACGGGAAACCTTCGTAAATGGGTAAATTGTACTACGGAAACCGAATGTATCAAAAAAAAAAACATCAAACGAAGGCTAGCGTTTGCTAGAGGGCATCAAAAGGAATCAAGGTTCTGGGATCTAATGGTATGAAGGGACGTGGTCAAGTTTTTAATGTATTTGGGAAGGATGGCAGACCCTAGACAAGAATTAAACCCGAGATATACAAAACAAAAAAAACTGTGAAACTTGGTGAATCGTCAGTTATGGGGATGTTTCACTTCATAAGGGGTAGGACCATTTGTACAAGTAGAGGGTAAAATAACTGGCAGTATATACAGGGACATTTCAGCACAACATTTAAATTGTTATTACGCGAATGCTTACCACTACCTTGGAGTTTTCAGCAGGATAACGACCCAAAGCACAGATCCCTGTTCGTTAAGGATGGGCTAGCATTGAATCACATCAAGTGTTCGAGTGGCCTGCCGAAAGATCGGACTTAAACCCTATAGAGAATTTATGGAGGATTATGAAAAGGGCAATTGCGGCGAGAAAACCGTGGAATACGGTTACATTGTGGCATATCTTAATAGACGAGTGGAGCAAAACTACTCTTGACTTATGTAGCACAAGTTTTCAATGCTGTATCTCTAAACCTAATACTCGGATTCACTTCAACAGTTAAGGCAGTATTCTAGATAAGTTATAAAATCATATAAGGCAATTAATAAAATCGTTTTTTTTTATTTTCAGACTGTGAACCCATGTAACATCTTAAGTCTCTCCCGTTTGTTGCTTTAACTACGCCTTTGATTTTTTACTCATCCACTAATAACTATTTTGGAAAAGACCCATAAGATATATTTTTCATTTTAAATGTGTCATAGCCAAAGCAACTAATGACACCAGTGGGATTGCCAAAGCAAATAAATTAGAACTTTTTGAAACTTCACAACAACTTTCTTAAGCAAATTATGTCATTATATTTGTATATATCATATCAGTTTATGTAGAAACAAGCTTAAGTACCATTCGATTTTTTTCCTTACTTTTAGAAAATAACATAGTTTCTATGAAATACAACGCTGCACATTATATACAAATAAATAAATGGTGTAAATATATATGCTATATATACGTATATACATATATATGTATGTACATATGTACTATATATTGTGGAGCGCAGCCATTATTTGTGAATCATTTCGAATAGCTTTGCTATTATGTTACAAACTGCATTTATTTTTTATTAATTTCTCATTTCATAGGCAAGCCTGCGTGCTCACGACTCAGCATTTTTATGTACATATATATGTGTATATGTATGTATATTCATAATATACATATATGTATATATATATACATATGCCTATTTAATTGTAACATTTGCCGATATATGTTTGTATGCATTTAGTACATATGTATGTATATACATATGTATGTACATATAAATGTATACTACACATATAAAAATGTGCTATGAGGAGTGGCACAGCCAACTAACTACTTTCTTTGGAATCACAAAAACTATGCACCGTAAACCACGCCTACCATCTTATGACCGCAGCGAAAGAGTTGAGTTTCTTATTGCAAACAAAAGCACATAATATGAAGGCGCGTACACACATACACCGCCACAACAGTAAACAAATTGGGTTGAAAAAAATCAGTGAACTATATGCGCTGCTCGTTACCCCAGTTGTGTGGCGGACGAGCGCCATAAAATTACCCCGCCGACAGTTTAGAGTTGGAGGCGTACGGATGGCCGGCATTCCAGTATGACAACGCCTGGAGCTGCGGCTTGCAGCGCGACGTCGGGCGGCGAGCGTGAGTGCAGCGGAAATGCACTGCAATGCAAGTGAACGGCACAGCAGCGAGTAACGAGTTGTTAATTCCGGTTTTTCACGCAAAATGCCTGTGGCGGCGCTACCATCAACTGCAGCTATGCGACGCTCACGTAAGAAGCGGTAGGTGTGGCCTATGCGCTGCCACCACACCCCGTGTCATAAAAGAAAAACAATTCATTTAGAGAATGCATGAAGCGCTCTCTTGTTCTCTTTTTCGCTACAGCGCTGCAGCTGCGCTTAAAGCTGTTATTTTCGCTGCTCTTTCCACTTACACGCATTTGAGGCTTTTCTCCTGCCGTTTGAGCCAACATATTGCGCTCTCGCTCTGTTGCTTGCGCACGCTCTTATCGTTTGGTCATGTATTGAGTGCGCTGCGTTAATGCAAACGCTGCACAACGCCTGTACGAACTCGCAACTAGTTTGTGCTCGAACGTGAATAGGCGCGCATCGGCGAGCAAGTGTGGGCACGCGAAAACGAGTTTGACGGGCAGCGGCAGCAGTAGCAGCGACGAATATATCGCAACGTTTTGTATGGACTTTTATTGTATACTATAGAAGAGCAGCGACAACGTGAGGGGTTTGGTTGTGTTGATTGCATTGCGCCGATCGGCTGCTTCAGCGCTAATGCAGTGCGTTGCAAGGGCTGAGATTTTCCAATTGGAAAATACCGGAAGTTGAGTAGCGACAGCGACGGCCAAGAGTTGCAAGTGTATGCTGAGCAGAGCGTTCTCCGACGATCTTATGAAATAATTATTATTGCTGTCACGATTGATTAGTTAATGGTTTTGATATGGGCGCGTATTGAACTATGTGAAAATTGACGCGCGGTGTATTGTCAAGTGAAATAAAATGAAATATAAAAATGCCGACGCTGCATATCGAGAAATACCTAAACATATAAACTGAAATCTGCTAATAAAAAAAAATAAAAATAATTTTTTTTGCGCCAAAAAATCACATGACCACAGTAGCGAAAATTTGAGTTCAATGAGTTTATAATAATAACCAAAGCACAGGCTAGTTGGCCAGTCAAAGTGTCAAATTACCCCCAAAACAAGTTTTAGCCGTGTATTGTTGTTGTTGCTATTGCAGGCGGTTGACAAGTTTGTGAAGCGTTTTTTTAATTAGAGCAGACGGTGAGGACTTCGGCTTGAGTTTGTGGTTAAACTGCTTTTCAGCACATGTAAATGTGTATGTGTGTGTGTACCGGCATGCAGGCAGTCCACCAAAACCTTGACCCTGTCAACCGAAACAGCATAAACTACAAAAACGAAAGCAAAATTAGCAAAAACACAACAAAAAAGTGAACTAAAATAACAACAACAATTATTTAGTAAGCGACTGACAGTAGTCAACGCCATTAGAATGCTGACCTGTCAAAGTGTGAACAACTACAAGTTTTAGGTTGCCTGTAACACATGGCATTCATATGTCAAGTAAACTATCAAAAAACAAAAACAATACTAGCACATATTTTACAGCTAACAGCTTTTGGCGTAAACCACGAGCGCGCGTTCAATCTGTGACCAACGGCCATTTGGTATGGCAAACAGTGGCAAAATGTCGCAACGGTGTTAATGACACAGCGTGAACGTAAGCGGTACGATTGAAAATAATAATAATAAACAGTTATTCACCAAGAATTCGAAAATTAATGCATAACGGTTATTAAAGTCGCAGCTTCTCTGTTGGGACAAAAAAAACCAAAACAGTAAAATAATATGCCAAGCTTTGCGTGGGTCTTTATCGGTAAACTAAAAATTATGACTTTATTATACAAATTAGTTATCGATTTGTATGATTCACACATTTAGCTTTTGGCCTTGAAACATTTCGTAAACAAAACGAACCTCATAAAATTTGTTAACAAAAAAGTGCAATATTTTGATTTCGTAGTGGTCAGCTTAGCATAATGGCTGCTTATGCGCAGTACAATGGCTGCGGTTATCCGTCGGCGAATCAGGTAAGTTCATATACCATATATACATTATACTTATTAAAATAGTTAAGATGAGCTCAGAAGCACATTATACCTTTTTGATTCCATTTACTTATTTTCGTATAATTAATCGAATTAAGCTCTGGTGATGGAAAATATTTATATTTTTTCAATATTCCTTTATTTATTGGATCTGTTCATTTTTAAAGCCTAACATAAGTTAAAAAATCTTAAATCTTTTTAAAAACTAGACATGCTCAAGCACGTGATTGAGCTGTTTTGGTGATAACTTGATCTTTAGTAGGCAGGCATATCTCTTCTTTTTAGGTGTGTTTGGTCGAAATCGATGGATATTTTCATTACGCATGTACCATGTTGAATACATGATTGTCTAAGCATTTTTGATTGGAACATTTGTATTATATCATATATTATTAGCTATTGGAAGATCTGCTGTATTTGTATATGACGTATAGAGTTGGGCCTAAAACACTGCCCTGTGGTACACCAACCCTTATCTGTCGTTCATCAGATATGAAATTTCTTACTTTAACCAAAAATTGTCTACTATTTAAATAAGACTCATATATTTTATACAATTCTAATAGTAGAACTTTTTAATTTTATATAAAAAGGCTTTATCAAACGCCGTAGTTACATCTAGAAATATTGCTGAACATATTGCTGTGCTCAAATGCTTTTCGTTATTTCGTTAGTAAATGAGCAAATGAGCAGTTTCTTAGAAAGAAAAATGCGTGTGCGAAATTTCATATTTTCAATATATCATAAACTGAGGGACTAGTTCGCGTATAAACAGATGGACATGGCTAAATCGACTCAGTTTATCATGCTGATAAGTTATATTTTTAGGGGTTTCGGCACTTTCTTTTGAGTATTACAAACCTTGTGGCAAACTTAATATACCCAGTAAATAAATGAATCTTAAATATGGTTATGTAACTTTTTTTTTTAATATCTAAATTGAGCATAATTAACCTAAAATTTTAATTACTAGTTTAGGTAATGATTACTTACTCTCTAGTCAAAAGTAAATCGATTTGCGACCAGTCAAACAAATCAAAAATCGTTCGGGGAACTCCTGTTTTTCCGCAAAGTTTTTTTTCGGACTATTATAGCTCTAGTTGAGGCCACTGACTCCGAATTTCGGTAGTAAATTTTAATAATTTCGACTCGTTGTTGGATCGTATATCTTTCCATGATGAAATGGCAAATCTTACTGAAGAGAAATGTCAAAAGAGAGGGGAAAAATATGGCATCGTTTGCTATCCTATCGGCCTACTTTTGTAGCCGCCCGTTTGAAAACCCCTTTACATTGTTTTTAATAATTTGTCGACTCATTCTCAAATATTATCATATATTTCTGACCAAGCTGTTTAACTAAGTTATTCGTTTGCTCCGAAGTCACACATTTTTCCTACCTGTATGCTCAAATTAGGTTTATACATAGCTTTTATAACATATTATAGTAATATTTCGTATAGGAAGAATGATAAAAATAGAAGAGTAAATATCTATAATATAAGAAAGAAGCGTGTCATTTCGTAAACGGAAATTCTAGCTAAGATTGCAGCTCTCTGCTTTCAAAATTAAATTTATAATTTGGATCTTATGAGAGAAGTTCCTTTTATTAGCAAATACTCTGCATTCTATGGATTTATATAAATCTTTTACTATGTGTTGAAATGGTAATTTGAAGAATATTAGTTAACATACTATTCATACGAAGAACCTTATACACACCCTGTTTTAGGTCGTCCAGGTTTGAGGTCTCTTGAACAAATGGTTATATTTAAATGTCTCTTCTGACTTTTTTTTGTCAAATTATGTTTGAGATGTTATGTAACATAATATTTTACACAATTTCAATAGTGTGTTTTAAAACAAAAGCAGCTCAATGTAGCACTGAGAGCCGTATAATATATCACATCTCATCCGGCTGAAGGCTGGGTATTCGCAAAAATAATGTGCCAGCGTCTAATCATCCTCTAAGCATACGCCCTGTCCTTTTAGAAGCGGGGAAGTAGAAGCTTTTTGGTCATTAACATTACTACAAAGTAGCTTTGTGGTATGTACTGTTTTGCTAATGTTCTAACACCTGAGTGTAACTTTAAATGCCTTTTGAGTGTAGTGGTATGGGGCAGCCAGCTGCTCCGATGAGTCAACTTGTCAACCTTTTAGTTTCCTTCTATTTCTACTTGTGTGTATATACATAACTGGGTATACAGTCATATTAACCGAGTTACTTACTGAGAGTTTTGATTATGGATGGTCTAAATTTTACTTTTCTAGCCAATAGAAGATTTTTGGGCTTAATAGTTATAGCAGAAACCCACATGATCACCAAAGCCCTCTGTTATGCTAACAATTTCGGCTTGAAAGACTGAATTGTAGTCATTTACTTGTAGTTTGCAACTAACTTCTGCCTATGGTTTACTAGCTCTCAACTATTCTTTTTTCAGCCTTTGACCCGTCGGTAAATGTGTAGATTTCACCATTGGAACTGTTTATCACATACTAATTTGTCTAGTTTTCTTTACCAGAGAATGTAAATGTTGTACTTAATAGCTAATGTATCTCCTAGCATTTCCACTTTAGCCCAACTTTCTGAACAAGGTTCAGTATGATTCAAGTCTGTAATGAAGACGAGTCTGGCTCCTAAGTACTAAAATCATGAGACAGCTGTCCTTAAGTACTACATCACGCTTCACTTGAATATGTATTGACCATACATCGAGGATAACCTCCAAAGGCTTTTTTAAACTAGTTTTCATTGCGTCTTTAAATCCCAACAAGCGGTAAGGTATGCCAGTCGTAAAAAGCCACTAAAATCCAATATGCACTTGCAAAAGACATAAATTATTTGGAGCGTTGATCAACGTATTGTTTTCATGACCGTCGTCGGCAGGTACTCACGTAAAAACACAACGACCATTGTATGCTTCTGTGCGTTACAAAGTTCGTGGCAAGTTTAACAAACCCTGGCGAGGGTGTAAAAATCAAATATACATATATATATATATATATATATATATATATATCAACTAAAAAAGGAAAGCCTTTGATGCAAAAAAATGGAATTGTCATACTCCCAAGAAATTAGCGCACATAGCATTTGAAATGCCTGAGAATAGCAATTCATTAATTTGTTTACATCATACCAACTCTTTCATAAAAAGCCAAATAATTATGTTCAAATGCTTACAATGCATGCGCCCTATGTGAACGCTACTCAATTAAATTGCGCGCCACTCCAACAACTTGCATGTCCTTTAACAACTGCGCAAAAAAATCCATGTAATGCCACGAAATCAATGTGATCGCACACCAAAGTCGCTGATCGTTGATCGCTGAGGAACGTTGACGATCACTTGTCATCATCACTGTGCCACGGCATATCACGCACATCGCAACGTGCTAATCATAACGATCTGTCATAATTCCATCATGCATTTTTGACAAGCATCCGCACAGAATATTTATGAGTCCTCTGGGCCCAGCAACCCTGCTAAGGGACCCATACACACGCATACATTCATGTACTAACAATCCGCAATGACAGCTGAAGTGAAGCTACAGTCCGAATTGTTGTGTCGTCGAAGTTGAGTGGCACGATCAGCTACTGCACAGCGCATTGTTGCACGCCACAAATGCCATTTGTATGAATGCTGATAGACTGCAGCACATTCAACCACAATCATTGTGTGTGTGTACGTGTGTGTTATGACAGTTGTTGCAATAGGCATGAGTGTTGCGAATGCGATCGCACAAAAATATCACACGATTTTATTGGAATCACGTCGCACGCTGCCACAACCTCGGGCCACTCCACAGCTAGAGCTGTGAAGGAAGTACGAGCAGCAATTGCAGCAACGAGCGAATTGGTGGCTCAGCTGCGGACGTTGGCTGGCTGTTAGGCTGTTATGAGCATGCGATGGGAATTCGCATTGACATTTTCTGCTGCATTCCAATTTGAAGTTTTTCATGCCAAAAGTGAATGCCGGCTGATGGTTGGCGCTGATGATGTTGCTGCTTGCTTGCTGGCTGGCGCAAGGCTATCCGACTGCTTGCTTGCTTTGTTGGCTTGCTTTTGCTGTAACGGTGGGTTGGGCTGGGTTCTGAGCCGACTTGTTTAATACAAACATACACACACATACAAATGTATATGCATGTACGTGTGTATAGTACTTTTTTATTTCCTGCTCGTTGTGGGCTGGCTTCACATCCCGTATGCAAGTGGGCATTGCCGCTTGCCGGTTTTTCGCTTTCACAATTTATCAATAAATTATTCAGAGTAGTTTTTCCATGGAACATCGTAAATCATTCATTCATCGATGCACTGCGCCTCGCCAGTTCACAGTTTAAAGTGAAGTGACTTGACTTTAGCCGACTTGATGGTGCTTGACTAGCGTTTGGGTTCACAGCCAGTCACTTACTTACTTAGTTCACTTGACTTGGCTTCGCATTTGGAGTTCAGTTCATTTAAGTTTCATCGGTTCTTGCTCGACTTGATTTGGTTTTTATTTATTGCTTAGGCCGCTATAACAGACATGATGCACTCACCACATTCTGTAGTCTTCAAGTTATTCAATATGTCACTATGAATTCACATGCAACAGTGGTGGCGTTATTGGTTGCATGAGCAGGCGAGTGGTGACGCGTTGGCTGATATGTGTGTGATAATGAGTGGAGCATATTGACAGCCAAAAATGAGCGGAGGGAATATTTGTACATGTTCGTGTTCGTATTTGAATGTATGTATGGATAAGCACTTGTTTATTAGAGTAAACTAAATCTAAGCTCAATTGATTTGTATTGATTGCATGTGATTAAAAATAAGTTAGATTGATAAATGGTTGCCAGGTTGCAAATTAAGGCTATGAATTCATTATTTTTATTATTTGAGGAAAGTATGCAAGAATAAATAAGCGCTTCAAGCACAGAAATAGAAAATTTTGAAAGCATCTCTTAATGAAAGGTGTTCGCTATTAGAAAAATTGTTTGTATCTTCGCTTATATTTATGTCTTCTCTTAAAATCGTCTAAGCTCTTGGAGTGTACATAGAAATTGATTTTGATTCATATTTTGTAAACTAACACAAGCTGCTGCGCCAAAAATTAGTAGTATAATCTATATACATTTGTATCTGTTTACGAGATTTTCAACTCTCCTGTTATATTTATGGAACAACTTCGAGGCTGATACCACAATTGTCAGCAGAAGTTCGTTGAAATAAAAAAAATAAGTTTTAAAATAATAATTTATATAATTAATATAGTGTTAAAGAGTCCCCCAAATTATTTTATTGACGAATTTGAAGATCAGCTGAATTTGGGCCAGAGCAAGGTCAGGTGTGAATTTTATTAAATTTGAAGGCTAACATGATGCAGATAAGAAAACAATAACATACCTTAAATATTGAACGATTTATACGAAATAGAATCGGTTGACTTCTTCAAATACTAAAAGAAGGTCTGTATTGATTTCATATGCTTCTGGTGTTAAACCATTTTGAAGGTAACTAGCGAATGACACCCGTGATGTTTTGCTCCAAGGCCTGCGGAATTGTCCGCATAGCTTTAGGACTTTCCATAGTTCTACAGGAAAAAGTCTAATGCTGAGATATCACATGATCCTGGTGTCCAATCGATAGGCTCAAACGTGAAATTATCTGTTTACCGAAGTCTTCTGTCAATAAATCCATTGATTGATGCGATGTGTAATAAGTGGCGCCGTATTATTGAAACCAAATGTCGCCAAAATCACGCGCTTCAATTTTAGGCATGATTGTTATGTTTTCAGCGGCATAATTTTTGCAGAAATATGGACCGATGATTCCACCGCCCCACAAACCACACCAAACCGTTGCTCAGGCTCCATGATGCAATGCCAAGCAATACTGACCAAAAATAACATGACAGGCTGACACGACTTTCGCGTGATCTGTTAGAAAAGGCTATTGAAAGAAGTACCTCTACTTGGATCACCCGTTATGTGTTATATAATGCGAAAGACATTTGATATATGGAAGTCAGACAAAAATCTGGATTGATTTCGTTTAAATTCAGTCCTACATTATGTTTATCAAAACATCTGCACTCAATTTTAAGGTTTTGAGATCCCGAAAAGAAGGGGGTATGTTATTATGGCCTACGCTGAAGATGGCGATTTCGGTTAGAGGTAAATTACCAAATACTCCCATGAACCTTAAGCAAAAAATATTAAGAAGAAGTAATGCCGCCATTAGTAAAAGGTAACATTCTAACAATAGGAGACAAGAAAGCTACTTGGGACTAATTTTAAAATTTACATGCTAGGCAAGGGAAAGTAGCTGTAAAAGTATGGTGGGGCCTAAACGCCTCAGGCAACTCATTCGTCTATTATAATATACGGTATACTTATTAGTATTGAAACATACTAGGAAACTTAGTAAACATCCGCTTCTACTCAGTACCGCGTATTTTCGAACTCCTATTGAACTGAACTTAAATTAGGTCCTCAAAATTGCCTTCTCTTACAAAAAAGAGTGGACAAGTGCAGATCACAGCAAAATTTTGAACCTACATTTTCTTCACACAATGTTCAAGTGCCAATAAAACAAAGTACCGAAAATGCTGCTGACGTTAAGGTAAGCGTTGCTGAAGACCGCAGTCGATTCGAAGACATTCTCAAGAATTAGGACTGTCTGCGTTTGAGAAAAGTTTTGGGTTTGCATCCGTGTAAAATTGTTCTCAGTCATAAACTGAAGCCCTTGGACCATCGTAAATGTCGAGATGAGAACCAAATTGTTATGATCGCAATGGGAAGAAAGTGATATTGGTAGTATAACAAGAAGTTGTGATTTAACATCATTAGACTACTTCTTGTGGGGTTACTTGAAGACATTGGCCTTTAACAATAAACCAGACTCTCTTCAAGTGTTAGAAGTCATTATTGAATTCATGGCATACGACTTGATTTAGTGGAAAAACACTCGAAAAGTGCGTTCATAGAATTCGATCCTGCAAAATCATATCACTCTTATTGGAAAACCCTGTCACTAAAGCCTCTTAGGGTTCCAACAAAGATAGTGAAAGAGTACCTTGACCTCTACTAATGAATCTAACATCCTATTTCACGATAAACCTGTAATGGGTTTCAGGATACGAGTATTTCTGGTAACTGTGAAACAGATGAACTAGCCGGAGCAGGCATCACTCTACTATTAGACTTCGAAAATGATGGAGTGATGTAGATTTGATTCGACAAAAATGTTATATAAATAGCTGAATATCTGTAAAATCAATCCCTAACTTGCTCAAGACGTAGACAAACGTGGCATGAATGGAATATGAAGTAACATAAGACCTCTAATAAAAGAGCTAACAGATCACTGGTTAATTGGCAGACATGCCAGCAGACTGGGTAGATCATACAATGAAGCAGTCAGTAGGTAAAAGAAGGAAAGGTTATAAAACATTTTAAATGCGAATACAAAACTTTGTATAGGAAAAGAATTGCAATTTTCGGTGGAGAGTTTCTTGAAGACTTCTCGGAGATTGCACAGAAAAATCTTTGTGTACTGATGAATTTCATCAGGAGCACAGGGTTATTTAGAAAGGATATAAGAATGAAGTGATTTTAGTCCTGGTAGCTTCACAATGGGCCTCCTAAAATCTTAAATGCTTCGTCAAACGCTTAATCTACATACCGACCTATGTTATATACTCACAATTTCAATTAAATAGTTACATATGTCTGTTACCTATACCTACATACATACTTATGTATGTTTATTTATTACACTTTCAAAAAGAAAGTGCAAAATTTATCTCCACTTAGGCAGGAATTGTTATTGCTAAATTGCTAAAGAAAAGAAGTGCCTATGTGTGGGTAAACATATTATATATTTATATGTATATGTGCTGCCTAATTCTTTGGCCTGTGACACACTGGCTTACTTTTATTTGTGTCGATTTTTTTTTGCTTAACGCCAACGCAACAATAACAACAACCACAGCAGCAAAACGCTTCTAACCACAACAGTCTACAAGGTTGCTCATAAGTGGCAAACAAAACGGAATATTATAGAATAATACAATGAGAAAATCACTAAAGCAATAATATGTGCAACAACAACAAAAGCAATTATAAAAAAAATTACTTATAAACAATAAGACACGCAAGCGTAAACAACAAATTGCAAAAACAAATTCAACCCCCGCTGTGTCCGAGGTGCGCTGCCGAATGGATGACACAAGTAGTTGGCAAGTGGTCGGGGGTAGCAGGGATGTGGATATCAGCTACGGTCAAGCGGCTTGCTTACTTTCGCCTCTTTGCAAATTGCGAACTTTTTTAACCAACTTTTTGTAAGTCTCGCCTTTTTGCTGCGTTTGCTATTTGCGTTATTTTTTCGATGTTTGTCAACTTCCTCGAACGCACGACGAAAACGTAACACACCTACACAACACATACATACATTTTACATACAAACAAATACTGACGAAATTGTATATAACCCAGTGAGAAATGTTATAGGATTCCTTCAAAGTAAATTTTTTAGACTAATGTTGCTACTTAGTAAAGTGAGAACTAATGTCTGATTTTTTCGGTAATTGTTTAATAAAGTGTTGTAATAGGTAGAAAAAACATTTTTTTTTTTGGTTTTGAAACTGTTTTTTCTTCAATGGGGTATCGACAATGAAATTTATTAAAATTTTTTGACGAAAAAATAATTTGTAAAATTATAAATTGCGTTAAGAGGGAGAAGTCTACCACTCCTTCTAAAAAAAAATAAATTTCAAATTGAGTATCTCATTGGAATTGAACCGAAAATAAGTGCTTTAAAGAAGCTTTATAGTTACGCCACAAGAAACCTCACATTAATCAAACATCAATATCCTTTAAATGATTGGAGTTGCTGCTTAACCAACTTGTGTTCCACGAAATATATTCCTAATAATTTGCTCAAAAATATAAAAATCTGCTCGACTAAGTTTCTCATAAATTAATTTCCAAGAAGAGATGAAGTATAATCGATTTGATGAAAACTTTTATTTTAACAGCCTCTTCGGACTTTACTTCTCAGTTTCCTACTCAGTCAGAAGTAGTATCTGTTGGAAAAAGTTATTCTGAGTTGAATTTCGAGGCTGGCCTTGTTGTTGGTGTTAATACTAGTTCCAAGATACACGAAATTATCTATGACTTCGAAGTTATGACTGTCAACAGTGACGTGGGAGCCAAATCGCGAGTGCGACGATTCTTTGTTTGATGACAGGAGATATTTCATCTTCTCCTCGCTTCCTTATCCAGCCTGGAGACAGCAGAACTAAGCGACTGTACTATTTTATAGACGATTATAGCTTTACTGTTTAGCTCTGCAGATTGAAGAAGTCATACGAGTCTCTTTCGCTGAAACCTCACTTGGTATCGAACGGCTTGGAGAGGTCCATCCCGATTCTGACTCAGTTTTTGGTGTTGCTCAACGTAACTCTACACAGCCGTATTAGCTTTGCAGGGATACAAAGTTCACACATAGTGGCCTAAAGGCAGTTCCTTTTCTTGCTACCAAAGGCGGCTTTAAAATCGACGAAAAGGTCCTCGATCTTCCATTCAAGGGTCTTTTCCAAGATTTGGCACCTGGCGAAAATCTGGTCAATTGTAGATTTTCCAGGCCTATACTGATAATCGCCAATCAGTTAGTTGATGACTGCAGCCGACAATCCTGCACACAGTATGCTCGATAGAACCTTATATGCGATGCTGAGAAGGCCTATTCTACGGTAGAAGGGCACGCAGAGCCCACTTAAATTCCAACCGTCGGGCATGCTTTCGTCCGGCCATGTTGTACAAAAAAGCTGATGCATGCTCCTTATCAGCTCTTCGCCGCCGTGTTTGAATAGCTCGGCCGGCAAACCATCGGCCTCCGTTGTTGTTTTTTTAGACGGATAATAGCTATTCGAACGTCTTCATGGTCGATCAATGAAACGTCTGCTCCATGGTCATCGATTGGGGAATCGGGTTCACCATTTCTTGGTCTTAAATTTTCACTGCCATTCAGCAGCCTGGAGATATGTTCCCTCCATAATGTCAGTATGCATGAGTCCCTAGATCATTTATGGGTGTTCTACAAGGGTATGCTCCGGTCTTCAAACCTTATGTTAGTCGCCGCATCTTTTCGTAAAAGTTTCGATAATTATTCTTGTCGTCCAGCTTGCCAAGCTCTTCGTACTCACGAATTTCAGCCTCTCTCTGTTTTTGCCCCTAGGAAATCAACCATCGAGGATCTGTATGCTAAGTTTAGACGTGGCGAAATGACCACCGAAAACAACGAACTCAGTGGACGCTCAAAAGAAAAAATTTCCGATGAAAAAAAAAAAAACAGAAAACAATTTTGGATGGCGTCGGTTTTTTGCTTCGATACAATACAATGGGTGAAACATGGCTCCATAATTTCACGCTGAGGTTCAACTGACAGTCATCCAAGTAGACTGCACACGTTAAATCCGCTCCAAAGCGTGGATAAACACAACTGTCGGCTGGTAAGGTTATGTCTTTTGTATTTTAGGAAGCCCATGGAATATTTTTTATTGATTACCTTGACGAAGGGAGGACCATCAACAACCATTAATACATAGCATTATCGGACCGTTTAAAGGAAATCGCCGAAAAAAGGCTCCTTTGAAGAAAAAGAAAGTACTGTTTCATCAGAACAATGCATCGTGTCACAAGTCAGTGAAAAGGATGCGAAAAATCCATGAATTAGGTTTCGAACTGCTTCCGCATCCACACAGCCAGTATTTCCTATTCTCAGATTTCAAAAGACAGCTCGCAGGGACGAAAATTTCGTCGAATGAAAAGGTGATCGCCCAAAGACCTATTTTAAAGCAAAAATCAAAGGACAAACCATTCTATAAAAATCGCTATTATGAATGAGACATCCTTTAAGAAAGAAAACTATGTTGAATAACAAAAACAAATTTTCCAAAATAAATTCATATGCGTCTTTTGCTATAGTAGGCCGGCGATTTTCCATTTGACCTGTTGCCTGAAAGCGACTTGGTAGCAGAGTTCGTTTATCATTGCTTCTGTTTGAGCTAAAACATTGCATCAGGAACCTCAAATTGTGAGGGATATATTATTTAATATATGAAAAATGCAAATTTTTATAAAAGATCATGTGTCGTAAGAGACAAAACAAGAGTCTGCCAGGGCCTGCAAACATTTTTATATACATATGTACGTATACTAAGAAATACATATGTATATAAGTGTGTGTAAATGTGAGTGTGGCAGGCATGAAATGACTCAATTGTAGTGCGTGTTGCAATGCCGTAAGCGCGTTGTGTTTACTCTTGCTGTGTGCGGCGCCCCATTTACAGTTATTTTACATTCATTTGTGCTGCACTTTTTCGTTGCAAAATAATCGATATTAATTTCCAGGCGACAGTGCAATGTTCTGAAATTCCAAGTCACTTTCAAACAATTTGTCGCTTGCAAAGTGAAATGAGAAAAAAATGCCGCTGGAGTTTTTGTATATTGTGGCATATTTATACAGCCTTTAAACAAGAGTATGTGCATACATGAATTTAAATTAAATTTAAGTCTCTCCTTAATGCCCTAAAATCAGGAGAAAATTCATTTGCGAGCTTGCAAGTATCAAAGCTAGACAGCTTCAGCAAAAAAACGCTTGTATATTTGGTCAACAAAGGAATTAAAAGACTGTGCATGTTGAACTTCTACAGAGAGAAAGTATTAAGAATAATAGAAGGTCAAGAAAAACTTGCAAATGACTATTTTTCCTTAGCACAAGACGAAAGAAATGTAAAACGAACAATGAACTTTGGTAAAAACTTGGACCGTTGCAGTGAACCACTGAACAAAATGCGGAATAAACAAATTAAAGCATAATAGAAAAGAAAGAGGAGCTACGTTCCATACTGGACTGTGTTTTAAGCTTCAAAGTTTAGTAAAAAGTATGTAAAGCTTTCTTTAAAAGAAAAATGTGTAGGAAATTTAGCACTTTTATACGCTGAACAGGGTATATTAAGTTTGTAACATCCAGTAGTAATTTTGTATACCCTTATAGGGTGTAGCTATTAATGATCAATATGACGAGCTGAGTAGATTTAGGCATATCCGTACGTCTGTCTGCTTGTATACAAAAGTATATGCGACCCCTTTTTTTACACTTGCAACACGTTGCCAAAGCGTATAACAGTTTCGTTCACGTACGTATCATCTAAAACTAATCGAGACAGATACAGCTTTAAATGGTCATTATGACTAAAAATTGCGTAAATCGAACCAAAATTGTTCAAGCCTCTAGGTACTGAATAAGAAAATCTAGTACGTATAGCTGACTTTTTACCAAAAATATCGGTTAATGCGAGAGATATGTTCTTGAAATTTAGCTAGACCCCTTTCCTGACAGTAGTAATTCTGTGTATCCAAAATAGGTTGAGTTGGGTGAGTACCTTCCTTACCTAATATTTGGGTTTTCGAACTTCCGGGTGCCTTTATACCGCCAATATGTTAGTTATCGTAATATTTAGAATTGAGAGAGCGTGTTTTTCTTATCACGGTACGCATTTATGCTTAGTATGGAAGAAATCGGGTGAAAAACTCGTCCTAGACCCCATATATCTAACCAGTTTTACGTACTGGAAGGTATTACCCTGTATTTAATCCTTGCAAGTTGCATGAGTTGAAACTTTCGGTTATGCTCGAACATAGCTCTTCCTTACTTTTCAAGATATCGATTTGAATGATTGCATATTCATCATTGCATTTCGCGAATTAGTCGTAACCCCTGATATTATAGGATGTACCTGTTAGTGATTAAACAAAACCACGTCTTTGAATGGGAAACTTTTTTATTTGACAAAATACTATTTTTTTTTTGCTGTAAAATTAATTAGATTAGTAGTTCCTGAGATATGGTTTTTGGTCCATAAGTGGGGGACGCCACGCCCGTTTTCAATTTTTAAAAAAAGTCTGGGTGCAGCTTCCTTCTGCCATTTCTTCCGTAAAATTTAGTGTTTCTGACGTTTTTTGTTAGTCGATTAACGCACTTTTAGTGATTTTCAACATAACCCTTGTATCGGAGGTGGGCGTGGTTATAATCCGATTTCTTCCATTTTTGAACTGTATATGGAAATGCCTGAAGGAAACGACTCTATAGAGTTTGGTTGACATAGCTATAGTAGTTTCCGAGATATGTACAAAAAACTTAGTAGGGGGCGGGGCCACGCCCACTTTTCCAAAAAAATTACGTCCAAATATGCCCCTCCCTAATGCGATCCTTTGTGCCAAATTTCACTTTAATATCTTTATTTATGGCTTAGTTGTGACACTTTATAGGTTTCCGGTTTTCGCAATTTTGTAGGCGTGGCAGTGGGCCGATTTTGCCCATCTTCGAACTTAACCTTCTTATGGAGCCAAGAAATACGTGTACCAAGTTTCATCATGATATTTTTTTTACTCAAGTTACAGCGTGCACGGACGGACAGACAGACATCCGGATTTCAACTCTACTCGTCACCCTCATCACTTTGGTATATATGTATAACCCTATATCTGACTCCTTTAGCTTTAGGACTTACAAACAACCGTTATGTGAACAAAACTATAATACTCTCCTTAGAAACTTTGTTGCGAGAGTATAAAAATCACAGAAACTTCTTATTGAATGGGGAATGTTTACTATCATTCGAAAGAACACTCTTTGGTATTAGTTCTTGAATATTTTCTCTTTCAAGTGTTGGCCGTAGCTACGTCTCAGATACTCCATCCGCTGAGTTCAATTTTCGATTACTCAATCGAGTATTTCGACTGATAGCTGGCGAATGACACGCATGATTTTTTGCTCAAAGGTCTGAATCGCAGCGGGACCCATAGGCTTTAGACTTTGCATAGGAAAGAGTCTAACGGTGTGATATCACTTGATATTGGTGGCCAATCCACCGGACCAAAACGTGAAATTATCTGCTCACCGAAGTGCTCCCTCAATAAATGATGTCGTCGAGATGACGAGCTTCAATTTTAGGCTTCAAATAGTTTGGTATCATGGCGCGATAATGATTGTCATTGACGGTTACGATCTCACCGGCATTATTTTTGAAGAATTATGGACCGATACATCAAACTAAACCCTTATATTTTCTGGATGAAATTACAGCTCTTGAATCTCCTCAGATACCTCGGGCAATTTTGCTTGAATACGTACCCATTGAGCTAGAAGAGGGCCTCATCGCTGTACAAAGTTTCGCTCGAAAACGTCTGATCTTCTTGGAAATTTTCAAGAGCCCATAAAGCGAAGCGATGTCGCTTGGAAAGGTCGATCGGCATTAGTTCTAGCACAAGCTGTGTTTTGTACGCTTTCAACTTAAGATCCCGACGTAAAATGCCTCAAGTCGTTCCATACGTCAGTCCGAGTTGATGCGAAGGGCTCCGATTCGACTCCCCACGGTCTTCGTGTACACTCTTAGCTGCTGCTATATTTTCTTCACTGCGTGCTGGACGTGGTTACTATCTGAGTTCAATTATTTTCACACCGTTTGAGGAAGTGCTGAAAAGATTCATGGTCAGCAAATTTGTTTGACATAACCTTAGATTTAGATGTATATCCAACCTATTAAGAAGCGAGGTTAAGCCCACTTTTTCCAATTCCCAACCCACGGATCTCCCTGAATACTGCAGACCGCATTTGATTTTCGAAGTATACATTTTAAGTAAGGTTTGTAGAACTTTTTTACGTTTTACTTCTGGTTCGTCGCCTTAATTGAGTTTTTCGATTTCTATTTTCTTACTTGGCACTAAACATGTTCTAGGCATTTTCGCGTTACTTTATTTGCCATTTACTTTGAGCTCATAGCTGAGCTGGGCGATTGAAGCCACATTGTTTCGTGTCTCGGTGGCGACTCGGAGCGTATGAGTTGCGTGACTTTGGTCATAAAATGGGGAAAATGTATGGCAAAACGCCTTCGAAGCATTTACCGCTATCTACAAAAGCAACAAAAGCGTGCAACAAAATACGAAGAGAAAAATTAAAAATGCACAAATTATCATATAAATTTAATAATATTCATAAATGCATTATGCTGCCGCCGGCTTTGCCCTCTAACGTTGCAGTCACCGTCGTTGACGTGCCTATACAAGTTTGCATTTGCTGTTGTTATTGTTATTGTTGGTTTTTTGTTTGGTATTTTTGCTGTTGCGCACTTTGGCAAAAAGCCTTGCGGCATTCACAGCTCCTCAACTATCCATCAACGCATCAACAGCAGCAATGTGCAAAAAGTGTGTAATATCAGGCGAGCAGCGCTTGCCACGTTGGCAACGCTTTGTGGCAAGTTGGCGGTCGCAACGTCATTGATGATAAGCGCGATAAGAAACTAATTCCGCAATTGCAGTGTAGGCATTTTTAATTAGCAATGTCGAAAGTGTTCTTATGGTGGTGTTGCTGCTGCACTGTGGCATGCAGCTTGTTACCCTGACGCGGTCTACTGCAACCGCTGCACTTTCAAGCCTATATTTTCGGCATGCAATATAACAAACATGCATTACAACAAACACATGCGAACGGTGGCTCAGTTGGCGGTTGGCAACGCAGGGTATGCCATCGTGTACCGAAGCAGTCAAGCAGCGCAAAAATGTCCTTCATGCTACTGTCGTTCGGCGGTTTGGTTTGGTCGACCGGTCAGCGGTTACTTTAAGTGTGTGCTAAATGCGCGCTTAAAGGAATTCGCACTTGCTAGCGGTGTTATGTGCTTCGGAAAGTGCACGAATGAGGAAAATTATATATTACGCGCTTGTTCGCTGTAAAATGATCGCGTTGATCCGTTAAAACCTCGTCTGCTGTTGCCGGTGTTGCATGCAACATGTTACATTTTGTTTGTTTTTATTT
Organism: Bactrocera dorsalis; assembly: GCF_023373825.1. Classification (NCBI taxonomy): domain Eukaryota; kingdom Metazoa; phylum Arthropoda; class Insecta; order Diptera; family Tephritidae; genus Bactrocera; species Bactrocera dorsalis. The sequence goes on from NC_064307.1 coordinate 39,962,290, forward strand.
TTGCGCAGGTGATATTGTTGCATGACAAGTGGAAAGTAAAAATGGATTTCTCAAACAGGTCATAACTACACAAAGTTCAAACAAAACAAAGGAATAGCTCCAAAGGCAAGCAAAATGCGTTGAAATAATATCAAAAATGTAATAAGTACAATATAATTATGTAGAATTCATAAATGCGACTCCGTAACAGCAACAATACAGCTGAACACGTGGAACTATTGCTATACCCTGAACAGGTTATATTTGTTTGTAATATCCAATAGGAAACGTCGGAGACGTTATAAAGACAGATATAACCATTTCATAACCAAAACTAAAATTTTGGTTCAACGTAAGTGATTCTATTATATCGTTTTCCTTTCGCTTTTAAACTTATGAGAAGTGATGTTACGTTATTTTGGATTTTAGGTGACGATATATAAATTAACACCGTGTCGAGCCGTCTGTATTTTCGCGAGCTCGCCCTTCAGTATTTGAGAAATCGACCTGATATATTGAACTCGTCTATTTCCCAACATGAAGCTGCTAATTTTTTCAGAACTGCCGATATCAGAGCACTATAGCATCCATAGGGCACCAGCTGCCATACAGACTAATCTATCAAACTCAAGTCCTTATAGTATGGAAAACTTTTACATTTCGCAAAGGTCGCTCCACGAAATTTGACATAAATTTTTCTACAAGACAGTGCTTTAATTTCCGAAAATATTACTAAAATCGCACCAGTCTGTCTTATATATGCCATACAGACTGACCGAACAAAATCTCGATAACCTTTTATGCCATTAAAAAAGCACCTGCGAATGATTATGGCTTCGTTTCAGTCGAAGTTAATGTTTTTCTTGTTTTATATTTGCCGTTATATGTGAATTACGATTCCAGGATTTAACGACAAGTTATATGAAGTCTTATGTGGCGCCTTACATATCTTGTATGCCACAGCAAAGCTTCATATTTATCCACTCTACTAGCACCTGGCTTACTATGCTCTCTAGAGCTGATCTTTTATTCGATAAAAGCTCTAAGTATTGCCCAACTGGGTGGTACTTGTGAGTGCTCTACCCTGTCTTGTCACCGCAGTAAAAATATGATTTTGTTCTCACGTGGGAAATATTTTACCGCCTTTTAAAAGCGCAATGTTCTATAGAATGCGTATTTCGAACATAATCCATTGGAACAAAATATTAATTCGAACCTCCCAAGCGACTTGGCTTTGCTCTATGAGTTATTGAAAAGTTCCAAGAAGATCCGACGTTTTGGTGCCGGTGGAAGCATCGGTCTTTAAAAATGATGCTAATTAGAACGAATGGATTTATTGAAAAAACACTTCGACTGGTCACTAAGATCGTGTGATAACACAACGTTAGACATTGCTTTTATTTATTTCATCATTTTCAAAAGCATCTGCACTGGCCTCTTAAGCGTATCCAAAGACAACAATTTTTCATATGTCCATATATAAATCCATGCTATGGCACTCATAAGTTTTATACTAAATTTTTCAGAGGTATCCTCGCACTACCCACCAATTACTTTACACCCGCCCAACGATGCTCACTGTCATTACTTTATACGTCACTGTCATTCCAATAGCGGAAATCAATTAGTTCAGTTTGCGAGCTTGAAAAATGAGCGCATTTATAGTCGTCGAGTCTTTTATGAGATTGTATTACAAATCCGCTGCTATTCATTAATTTCGGATTTTTTTTTCCAAAACGCTTTCAGCTTGCAACTACAACGCTGCATTTGTTGCACTTGGCAGGTGCTTCGCGCCTCAGTGCGCCGTTTTGCAATGCAATTATATGAATATTATTTTAATGAGAACTAATTCAATTAAATCGTGTTGTTGCAGCGCTGATTCGACGTAGCGTGACAATACAAACAAATACACATAGACACTGCAACAAATTCGCCTGATGCGCTCAAAGCCCAAGTTGGAGCCACAACATGAGCCTAGCAGCGTTGCGCTTAAGCTGCTAGCGTTACGTGGCTCATTAGCAAAGCCAGCAAAAAAGAGGTGAAAAAGGTATTGACTAAAAATTAGCAATACAATGTGTTTTTAATTTATACAAAAATACAAAAACAGAATATTCAAAAAAGAAGTTGTTGCAACTTGAATACGTTTTGGGCTTTAATTTTTTTGTTGCTGTTCTTCGCTTGTTTAGTTTATGGCCCACCGTTTTTATTACAGCTACATACATATGTTAAGCGCATACGCTCAGTTGGCTTTTGTCTGGTGTTTAGCTTTTATTACACAATTTTCATAATCTACACGTTCGCACATAATTTACACTTGAATACGGTTCGCGCTCGCTCGCTCGCTTACTTTTTTATTATTAGCAATTAAAGTAAGCGCAACGACAACTCATGTCGCGACCGCCCCGCATGTGCAGCAAACACAGTGACCACGCAACCGCTATAGCCACTGGTCACTGGCCACCGGCTTGGCCGTCTTTGGCCAACAGGCGAGCGTAGCGCTAAACAAAGCGAGCCGTCAACCCCAATTGAGCGGTTAAGCGAATTGAACGGCGTCCTCTGTGGCTAAAACCATATTTGTGGTGGCGGTGGCAGTGGCTGTACCGCCGATATCGTAAATCCATCAGCGGCCAAATTTGTGACAGGCTTTGACAAATTTTTAAGGCCCTCAAAGGAAAAATGCCGCCAAAGCCAAAACGGCAACGGCCCTGGCCATCCACCACTACTACTAAAGGTGGAATTGTGTATTTATTGCTATTGCTGGAATATACGTATATTCATGTACATATGTATGTAAAAAATGATATACTTTCTGTACACATACATAAGTTTGTGTGCATGTTGCTGAGGAAGTCGTAAATTCTTTTGCATAAAAAGGCTATGCAAGGACTAAGGAAGTATTTTGGTCAGTACATGTACTATATTTGCTATTATTGGTGGTAGAGTGGCTTAGAGTATTCGATTTTAAAGTTCTTTTAATTTATTGTAATACATAGAAAAGTCTATTCTAGGTATTTATGATAATAATAATAACCCAACGATTACTATCCTTCCGGCCAACCCAGACGAGGAGCATATCCGCATGCGCTCGGAATAAGTCTTGAAAGGCAAGAGAGGTTTTTAAGCGTCAACGTTATAACCAATTGTTATCATTTTATTTACTGAGGGAAAGCAATATCGTCTTTTTAATTTCGAGAAGTCAGTCAGATCAATCAAAGGTGCAGAAATGAGCATTAAAATTATGACATATGCACCGGAGTCGTTCGTTTAGTTCAAAATTTGATGTACAAGATTTTAATAGTAAGCGTAAAAATTGCATCGGAAGCAAACCGAGATATGACAAGAGAAAAGAACTGCTAACTATTCAGATACTAAGAATATAACGCCAAGCATATCCCTACGACTAGTAAGTGTAGGTAGATTTATAAATTTTGAGCGACTAGTGGAGGTAGATTTAATCTAGACTCCCATTGGAAACTCCCTAAGTCGAAAAGTAAAAATTGGTATTGAACAGACTTTAACTTGTCAGAATAAATTTGATAACTAGAATTCCAGACAACAGAGCCACATTCCAGTATAGGCCTAACCAAGCTTCTAAAAGTAACCAACGTTTAACAAAACTGCGAACATCTTTTGCTTACAAGACCATGGTATTAAAATGAAGATTGAAATTAAGCTAAGAGTTCATACAAGGTGCATTCCAAAGTAAACAGGACTTAAAAAAATAAAATACAGAACAAATGATTTTTCGGCAAATCAATTTATTTTATTCAAAATAGTCTCCTTCTGCTTCAATACAACTTTTTGCACGGTCCAAAAGCATGTCCAACGAGTGCTTTAGCTGGTTGGCCGGTATGGCCGCCAGTATGCCGGTGCAAGCCTTTTGAATGGCTTCTACGTCTGCATAACGCTTTCCTTTCATGGGCAAATGCGCTTTTCCGAAAAGGAAGAAGTCACACGATGCCATATCAGCTGAATACCGGGAGGGGTTAATGGTTAAAATGTGATACTTGATCAAATAATCGGTCACAATCTGTCCTTTGAATATTGGATTCTGAGCAGTTTTTAGCCGTCAGTCAATTTGTGTGGAACAAACCGTACACACACTTTCGTAAGGCCAAATTTTCGGTCAAAATGCGATAAATCGATGTTTTGGAGATGTTTAATTCCATTTCCATGAATTTCATTGATGATTTCAGCTGATTTTTGATGAATTCACGCACAGTTTCGATGGAATTTCCGGTGATCACGGATTTTGATTGGCCCACATGTTGATCCTCATTTATGTCCTCACGACTACTTTGAAATCCATAAAAATTGCGCTAGTGAATAGTGTTTTATTATATGAGGAGAGGGGTGTCCAAAGCACATCCTTTAACATTTTTTGAGCTTCAATAGCAAATCATTTCTATCACACCAACCGAATTCTTTAAATCTGTTTGCAACAAACACCTTTCATCTATTCGTGTTTTTCTCAAAACTGTGTTATTGAAGTCGGTTGGCACGACTTTTCGAGAACTATTAAACCCATTTTCATAAAGTTTTACACAGGTCTTTGAGATATAATTCTTAAAGACCAAGATTAAAGATTTTTTTCAAATACAACTGATTGAAAAAAATGTGCCGACATTTTCTATAAAACTTAAATTTGTTTGTAAAAATGTCTGCCAAAATCCAAATTTCGATTTTTTTTCTTCGACCAAGTTCTAAGTTAAGGAGGTATTCTGCCTATGCTGACGCATCTTTTTTCCGAGGGGTCATCAGAAATGGCGTCGCAATGGCCGAGTTTAAAATATTTTTTCCAAAAATTTCTGAATTTCTTTGTTAATAGTGTATGTTTGTTACAATAAAAAATTATAATAAAATATTTAATTTTTGTATGAGAAAAATATTGTAGAAAAAAGGCTGCGTTGAAGCAGAGACCTTTCATCAATTGAAGGATAGGATTTACAAAGCTTTACGTCGTCGGCATATAATAAAACATTTGAGATTTCGGGGGCAGTAGAGATATCGCTAATAAAGAGCAAGAACTGAATCATGACTTAAAATGTTCAATAATATTGTTTGATATTATTGTTTACTATATAACATTCGCCTGCACCGAAGCTATAATTCACAGGTGCACAAGAACTTGATTTTAATCGGTTAGTTTTTATGGCAACAATATGTTATCGGCGGGTCTGACAAATGACAATTTTAGTATAAACAGATGCTTCCATCGAAGCTACAATACCATTTACAAATACAAAATATTTCTTACAGAAACTTGATTTCCGCCCAGTCAGTTTGTATGGTAGCTATAAGTTATAGTAATTCGATAGCGACGGATTTGACAAATTATCAGTCTCTTGGGGAGAAAATGACGTATGCAAAACTTCTGATCCATAACTCAACAACTGAGATGCTAGCCTCAAGGCATAAGAAGACGGAAAGACAAAATTTTTATCATTTAAATTTTTATACCAAAGCTCTCTACTTATATGACAGCAATATTCTCTCCTTAAATTATATGGAAATCCAATTTTAGATAATTACAAATTTAGATATAGCCAAAGAACATACATCTATTTTACATTACCGTTAATAGCTAAAATGCTTCATTATATACGAGTGTTTAATACTTTTTCTCTTTCCAGTATCTCACGGCCGGTGGTGCTTTATCCAATCTGCATCCCATCTCACCATCTCCGTTAGCCGCCACGACTCCCGCACATCCACCTGCCTCGATCAGTCCACCCTCCAATGGGCATGACAGTAATGTTAGCAGTACTGGTGGAGCTGGTGGCGTCGACCTCAATAGCGGCACACTAACGCCCGATCCCGCCTCGCAACCTTCAAATACTGGCACACCCAGCGCGGCAGGCAGTAGCGCTAGTGCGAGCGGCAGCATTGACAGCAGTTCCCTGGAACCATATGGCACATGTGCAACTGTCGATCCAATGACGGGCTTACCACCACCACCTTCAGTAGCGCAACACCCGCTGTCCGCAGGCGCAGTTTGCTGTGATAATGGTCGACCAGTTATGACAGATCCGATGACGGGTCAAACGGTTTGTTCGTGTCAATACGATCCAACTCGTTTGGCTTTAAGTAGTTATGCGCGTATGCAGTCGGCAGCGGCAGTAGCGGCTTCGGCAGGTGTACAAACGCCTAGCGTGGGTGTGTACGGTACACCATATCCTTCTAATGAGCAGAATCCGTATCCCAGTATTAGCGTCGACAGTGGACCCTTTTACTCAAGTTTGGTAAGTCAGAACATTCAGAGTATATTTACTTATTTCTAAAACTATCCGGTTTAATCGCAATGTATTTTTGAAAACAATAATATCACTGATATACAGTAATTTTGCCATTATGATGTTTGAGGCTGATCTTTCATTCCACTAATACTATAGTTCTAGTCCTTGCATATTTCGTAAAGATAACTTGTCAAAACAAAAAAATTCCATACAAGCACCCGATTTTTTCGATCGTTTTGTAAGAGTTTGTATTGAAGCTATAGGGATCCAATATCGACGATTCCGCCAAATGAGCAGCCTTTTAAGCAATAAAAGAACAGGTGTAAAATTTCAGATCGATATCTCAAAAACTGTGAGACTCGTTCGCGTATATATGTTATACTTTTTTACAATATTATAATTTAATTCAGATTTTTAATTTCTATATACATTGTGACAAAAAAGTGCCCTGAAATTTGTAAATAAAGCACAAAATATTCATTAGTCATCAATATTTACTTTGTCGTCTTCAAAGTAATCCCCACCAGATGTAATAAACTTATGTCCTCGGAACACTTTTCATAAGCACTTTTTGAGATGGCCTTCAGCTCCTTCAGCGAATATTTTATCTTTTCGATCGACCAAAAACGGGTGACATGGAGCGACAATTTCAAAATCACACGGTGTCAAATATGATGAATACGGTGGTTTATTGATGCGTTTCTGGCTTTAAATTCGGTTACAATCGTCGCTCAATGCGATCGTGCATTATCCTCTTTAAAAATCGATGAATTGTTGTTCCACAATTTCGGCCGTTTTCAACAGAGGTTCTCACGCAAACGACTTAGTGCGGCCAAACAAAACTCTCTCCGGAACCAATACATGGTGCATCAAACCACGAATGTCAAGAAACACGACAAGCATCACCTTGATTTTTTTTTTGCCTCCAATCCGCTGATTGTTGACTTATTTGCATGTCAAACTCATAAGCCCATGTCTCATTACCAATCTTAAAGCTCTCCATGATTATGGTATCGGAATTCGATGATTAACAATGTCCAAAGAAACGTGATTACGGTACTCTTTATATAAAAAATTCTGCTTTATCGAGACGAGTCTAGCATGAACGTATTTCATATCCAAAATACTCATCGAATCCATTCGAACGGACTCGAGAGAGATGTCAAATTATCTTGCCATCTCTCAACACTTGTCTGACAATTTTCGAGCAGCATATCCTTCACTTTTTAATATTTTTATCAGTTGAAGAGGTCGAAGGTCGTCCAGATCGAGGCATATTTTGCAACGATTTCTCGACCGTCTTCGAAGGCTTTGTATAACTCGTCGGTTTATGTTTTTGATATAACTGAATCATCGTAAGCCTTTTCCAGATTCAGAACAAGAAATTTAGTTATAAATACAAAATATATAGCTGATTTATCATATTCTCCTCTACGGTAGAATAGTGACATGTTGGCCTCTTTGCGATTTACAATTACATAAATAGTTGGGTTCGCTTGTGCTCGGCGAGCATTCTAATCGGTCATTGTTCTGTTGGTGTACACGCAGTAGGGTTCAACATCTTACGCATGGAAGCTGTAAAAGCTGCTTGGAGGACGAGGTGGAAATATCGCAACACTCCCTTGCTGGCAATCCTGACGTTGATCTCGCAAAAATGCGAATGTCACAGCTTTAGAAAGATCGGAGGAGATTTTAGAGTTTTTTCACATATACTATACATATTTCTTTTACTTTCCAACCCTTAAACTCTACCCCTCCCAGAACGGGGTGGTCAACTCAAATCAGTTATATATGCTAAATTTGGCTGCTCTGTGAGTGGGTTACGAAAAAATACTGGCAACTGAAAAATAAAAAAATTGTATGTACTTTTCTAGAAAATATTTGACTTTTCCAATAATTTCGTTAAGTCGGTTAAGTGCTTAAAGCTCCTAACCAAAAGCTCACTATTCGCTTAATATTTGGCAGAAATATCTCAGTTCCGCTCTCGTTCATACACATATTATAGCGTTATACCATTTAAATGTATGCTTTTTGTGGCCGTTTTTCTTCTCTTTTGTTTCTTTTGTTGCATTATGTACTTATTTCGCTTTCGCATTTGTTGTCTATATTTGTCGTTTCGTTTATAAGCTTGTAAAGTATTTTGTGTTCATTTATTCAGTTGCTTTGCGGGCATTTGTGGCTAATTCTCTAGCGCCCACCACCATCCCTAAACCACAACAACAACAATTTAACAGCCAGCGCCATTGTCCACAAATAGACACATTATGGGGCAATACAGTCACCTCTCAGCGAACTAAATGTCACTGTCATTTTGCCTTTTGTTTTTGCTTTTATTGCGGGTACCCAGCGGATTTTTTTTGTTATTCCTCTGGCTGCCTATATATATTTGTGTCTGTATGTGTGTATGTCGTGCCGTCTGCTTATTTGGTTTATTGTTGGTGTACTTTTCTTGTTCGACTGCGGTTTGCGGATTTGCATTTCGCATTTCCCATTTCCACTAATTTCGCTTCGTTTTCCTCTGTTCGCCGACTTTGCTTGGCATTTGGCACATTTGTTTTGCTTTGCAAGTTGAAGGTTTATGCTTCACGGAGCTTTTGTGCCATTGACGTTGTTATTATTGCATTCGTTATTATTATTATTATTGTTCACTGTTGTTTTTATGCCATTTTTATTGTTGTTGTTTGTTGCATCTAAGCATCATATAGAGTTGCGTCTTATTTTCGCTTTGCAGTAACATTTGCCCCGGTCGGAAAACCTAAACTGGTGATTCTGCTGTTCGCATAGAGATTTGGAGGAATTTTCTTATTGAAATACTATAATTTAGCTAGAAAATGTTACAATATTGACTTTTTATTCTTCTGGGACGGAATACCCAGCGGGATATGGTAGACATTGGTAAGCGAGCAAGGTAAACGATGCAGCATGATTGTATCGCTTACCCCGACCGATGAAAATTAACACGGCGATGTCCTACGAAAAGTAACAGATCACCCCTTTCGCTTACCATAGGGACGAAGAATTCTTCGATGCCATAGTTAACGAAGATTTCTTTGATGCCACAGTTAACGATGAATTCTTCGATGCCACAGTTAACGAAGAATTCTTCGATGCCATAGTTCACGAAGAATTCTTTGATGCCAAGGTCAATGGGAAAAATTGCATATTTGTATGAAAATAAGTATTATGTGTACAAAAACTCACCTTATACTCGTAGGCCACTCACACTTTTTGTTAAAAAGAAAAATGCACTAGATTCAATACAATCGTTATAAAGGTTTTATTTTATGCGAAATGCACTTAAAAATTGTTATAACAAAATGTGTTTAGCGAACTGAATTATTACAAATTGAAATAGTTTAAAAACGTTAAATACATATTACGAGTATATATGTATGTATATATAAAATATTCAAAGGTTGAAAACAGCAGGTTTTAAAAAACGTTAAATATACATACATATATACAGACGGGTAACTAGCGGAAAGATCCGGGATGCTGCCAAAGCGGAGATGTTGGTCGCTACTCATTTAGCCATTATGGTTTTCTTTTATTTTTGTGGCTGAGTCTCTTTTCGTTTTTTTTTCCAAGCAACGAGACTTGAAGAAACGGCCTTTGGCGAGCTTCATACTTTTTTGAATTTGGTGAATATACTCCGATTCGGTGAAGCCTTCAACTTTCACACATTCTACAAAAAGAGTATGTTTATAAATTTGAAGCTATGTCCTTCAATGTTAAAAACAGGAAAAACTTACCAAATAGCAACTTTTTGCTTGAAGATTTGAAGAAATAATGAAAAAATTTACTTATAAATTTTATTCCATCAATTTGTATTTGTCGTTTTTCACGTACTTACTTGACTAGTAAATATGAACACAGTAGAATTTAGCCGCATAGCTTACTTTTATGCATTACCTGGTATCGAAGAATTCTACATAGAATTTTCTTCGAAGTATTCTTCAAAGAAAAATGTAAGCGGGGAACCATTATACCGCATAGCTTACTTTTATGCATTACCTGGTATCGAAGAATTGTACACAGAATTTTCTTCGAAGCATTCTTCAAAGAAAAATGTAAGCGGCGAACCATTATTCTGCATAGCTTACTTTTATGCATTACCTGGTATCGAAGAATTGTACATAGAATTTTCTTCGAAGCATTCTTCAAAGAAAAATGTAAGCAGTGAACCATTATCCCGCTGGGTAGACATTTTCTTTTCAAGCATCATTAGATGAATTTTCGTCCTAAGGATTTCGAAGTAATTTTAGCGAAGTTTATTGATGATGACCCAAGTTAGGAAGCGGTCCAATACGCAGAACCATACTTTCTAACTCGAAAAACTCAACCGAGCGACGCTCCAACTTCTTTCAATTTTTGGTGGTCCTTCATGGTGACGATAACCTACTCACTCGATTCATTTTTCTGCCCAGGAAGTGACGACTTGAACCTTGTAAACAAAAGGATGTCACCCTGAATCAAAGCTGATGTCGGATTGAATAGCATTTCGTAAACTACTTCGATGAGTTTGATCATATTGAGAGAAGCTGCAGTGTTCTTATCTTGAATACCGCCACGTGGCGGCCTTTCTCAAGGTAGTGGATAAAGATCATAACTTGTGAGTTCCAAAACATGTTGTCCATCACTGCTCTGACTTCGTCTTCTCGGAAACAGCTTCTCAACTCAACGTCAATTGGTGGACTGCCAATACAAAAGGGTGATCTCTTTCGTGGTTCCCTACTTTTTTAAAGAAAAAACACAGAAAATTCAGAGCGGGATTGTCCGCAAAGACTTTAGACTTTACATATTTTCACAGGAAAAAGTCAAACGGTCTGATATCAAACGAACTTGGTGGCCAATCGACCTACCCAAAACGTGAAATTATCTGCTCACTGAAATATTCTCTCAATAAATCCAATGATGCATGCGTTGTGTGGGAAGCGGCGCAGTCTTGTTGAAATCAAATGTCAACGAGATCAAGAGCTTCAATTTCTGGCATCAAATAGTTGGTCATCATGGCGCATTAATGGTCGCCACTGCCCGTTATGTTCATATCGCCATCATTTTCGAAGAATTTTGGACTTTATTTTCACTGTGCGATTGCTCTTCCAAAAATAAGAATCAAATCTCCAACCGATGTTGCTTTTTCCGATTTTTCTAACATCGACGGATATGCCAAAAAAGCTATGAGTCCGTTCCAGCTGAAATCATCAGTCTACTAGAACACGATAGTCCTTCTTGGCGCAACCATTGGACAATGAATCTTAGTATTTATTATACCGTGATCGTATTGCCATAGACCATATGTAATCTAAAAAGCATACTACGGGTAGTTGATTGCTCTGTAATCATCCCTCTGAGAATTCTGAAAACATCATTTACGGTCCATCAAAATTTTCAACGAAAAAATGCGAAACCCCTGCGCTTTCTTGCTGGTATACTCGGTGCAATCCACCTTCAGTATTAAGAATATCATACATGCTATGGTTGTCTTCCAGCGTATTATGGAAGTTGTTCAGCTTTACGATTATTGTTATTGTTTTCTGTGTATTGTTGTTTTTGTTTTAATTGTTATGCTGTTGTTGGTATTATTTACACTTAAAGTCTTATGTGCATTTTATTTTTGCTTCGCCTCGCCTTTTTATAGTACGTCTGTTGCATCTTTTTCTGCTTAATGCTTCTCAAGTTTCCACTCATCGCTGAACCGCATGAAGCCGAATGAGTAGCTGAGCTTCGATGCCTATCAACCGCCTCCCTTCTGCCGTGCCGTGTGCCGCAGCTGTCAGCACCTGGTGCATTTCTAGCTATTCATGCTTACTCGGTATGCATCTCTGCCTGCCTGCCAGTTTAATGTGACGTCCGTCCGTCTGGCGGGTTAATGTGCTCATGTTATGACAACAATTATTGTAAATGTCACAAATTAGTTTTGCAATTAGTTTTGCATATGTATATTGGCTTTATTGTTAATTACGCCATTGTTTTTGTAATGTGTAACATGATGCCACACATTTTGTTGTGGTTTTGTTTTATGTCTTTGGCTTGTCTTGAGATTATTTTTCAAAGCTTATGTAGACATACAAGTAAAATATGCTTGCAGTCATCTTAGCGGTAATCAACATCAACGATTAGAATTCAGTGAGATATGATTGAGAATACTACTTCTTGAAGTTTAGCTGGACTTTAGTACTTAATTGAACGGGATAAAGTCAGTATATGCAACCTACATATATACTTTTATACAAGTTTAAACCCTAAACTTAAACTATAACATGTTTATACAACTTTTGGACATATGTATAGGTTAGGTTAAGAGAGCATTGTGGTGGAATCACATTTAGACTGTTCCGTACAGTTCTTTGCGTTGCTAAACGAAAACCGCCTTGAATCCATCACAAATTTGCTTAGGTGCTTTAAGTCTAATTCGATAATATCATCTGGATGTCTAAAAGTACGCGATTCGAGGTATTTTTGCCTTGATCTAGCAAAAATAAACATTTAAGGAGGAAGTTATGAGATTATTTCAACTGGCATCCGGTAAAATTTTCATTCTTACCGAATGAATGCCGATCGAACAGTGTGCAGTTAGAACTCCTTTAACCTTGGAATTGTGAACCTTGACGAGAGCGAACATTTTCCTAGATCTCTTACGATTCACCCTGGCTCAAAAGACCTTGCGACTACACAGCTGCTGTTGACCAGCGCTTGCTGATTTGGTATAAGATCCAACAGTCCAGTAGTGAACTATAACAAGCTCCTACTCGTTCCCATTCATCAGTAATTGAGTCTAAAGTATTTGTTTTAGTTAGCTCATACAACACTGTTTTGGCCATTTGCCCGAGCCAGTCTAATCATAAAGTAACTCGATGCTAAAAGCATTGAGTCTAGACATTCTTTCACTAATCTTGAGCGCACAGTTAGCGAACTGAAGGTTAATATCGCTGTCCTACTATCGGAATGGATAGTTACCACACTGAGGGAAGCTGCAATAAATCTACTGCTACCTTTATGTTTGCGATCTACGCTAAAGGCGCTGCACTAGCCAGGAAGCTTAAAACTAAAGCTGATGGAAAGTTCCAGTTTGTGTACTCTTCCACAAACCCTTTCCACAAGCTTTGATCCATTCATAAAAAAGCTCACGTTCAGCTACTCCTTCCCTCACATGCCTCCCTCGAATGTATGTGAGCAAGAAAATGACATACAGAGCTAGATTCGGCGGCGTGGTAATCCAAATTTTTTAGCGAAGAAATCAAAATGTGAGTGAATTCCAGAGTCGCCATGAGCCAGTCTGAGAGGAGCTTTCACAGCTCCACTGGTCCACTGGTGCTATATGCAGCAAAACATTCAATGCCATAGTTAGTGCGGTTCGTACAGCACCACAAATACTGATGAACGCTCGCCAATTTCATCGCGAGTGTAGTTTTTTAAGCGCCTTCCATCAAAAAAATATGTAGAACATTGTAGGTTTAACTATGGATTCATAAGCATATTGCCATAAATTATCTTAATCCAAGAAAAACTGTTCATGCCTCTTCTTATTTACTGGCGTAGCAACTGCTTACGCGTTTAAAGCCAAGTTAACAACAGCGTCTCAATCGTTTCTTCTTTTCGCAAGGTGGCGCCAATTAAAGTTTCCAAGCGAAGCCAGGTCCATCTCCACCTGATCTTTCTAACGGAGTGGGAGTTGTCCCTTTCCTCTGCTACCCCCGACGGGTACTGCGTCGAATACTTTCAGAGCTGGAGTGGTTTCGTCCATTCGGACAACAAGACCTAGTCAGCGTAGCCGCTGTCTTTTAATTCGCTGAATTATGTCAATGCCATCGTATATCTCATACAACTCATGGTTACACTTTATGCGGTATTCGCCGTAGGGAACGCGCAAAAGACCATAAAACTTCCGCAGAATCTTTCTCTCGAAAACTCGTAACGTCGATTGCCCATGTCTCTGCACCGTATAGCAGGACGGGAATAATGAGTGACTTATAGAGCTTTGTTTTTGTTCGTCGAAAGTGGACTTTACTTCTCACTTCACTAGTTGGCAAGAGATATTCTGCGTTGGATTTCGAGGCTGACGGTGTTGTTGGTGTTAATGTTGGTTCCAAGACAGACGAAATTCCTACAACTTCGAAGTTATGATTGTCAACAGTGACGTGGGTGCCTAGTCGCCAGTGCGAAGAATTTTTGTTTGACGACAAGAGATATTTCGTCTTGTCCTCGTTCAGCACCAGAGCTATTTGCTTCGCCCTTATCCAATCTGGAGAATGCAGAACTAACAACGCGGTTGTTACGGCCGATGATATCAATATCAGCAGCTTACGCCAGCAGCTGTACACTCTTATACTTGTAGAAGATTGTATCTTCTCTGCTTAGTTCGGCAGCTCGAATTATTTTCTCCAGAAGTAGGTTGAAGAAGTCTCGTTTGGTATCCATCGGCTCGGAGAGGTCCTTCCCTCTCCTTAGGTATCGAATATTCGGACCCCAGTACCTATAGTTGACATTTTACCGCAAATATCGGTCAATGTGTGAGATTTGGAAATGAAGTTCAGGGATAATCTTTTCCTGGTTATGGTATGTCTGTCAAAAATGGGTTGAATCGTGGCAATACTTCCTTTAGCTCCAATATACCTAACACCACGAATTTCCAATTGACTTCATACCGCATATATCGGGCAACATGTGAGTTATCTCAATGGAAATGATAGCAGTTAAAATGGATAAAACTGGGCGAAAACTTGACCTAACCTTTATGTAACAAACATATAATATTCGTGTGACTTTACTCCACATTATTGGTAATGGTATGTGAGGAATGTTAATAAGCCTCAGGAAACATTTTATTAGTATGTGACATATGATATAGGGTATAAATATATGTACATACGAGTATATACATATAATTGCCTCAATTTCGATTATATGGTTAAAATTTTGCACCTTAAGGTATTTCCATGGCTTTGATTCTTGCGAGTTGGAAGAGTATAAAATGTTCGGTTGCACCTTAATTAGTACGTATTTATTTGTTATACTCTCGCAACAAAGTTGCTAAAGAGAGTATTATAGTTTTGTTCACATAACGGTTGTTTGTAAGTCCTAAAACTAAAAGAGTCAGATATAGGGTTATATATACCAAAGTGATCAGGGTGACGAGTAGAGTTGAAATCCGGATGTCTGTCTGTCCGTCCGTCCGTCTGTCCGTCCGTCCGTCTGTCCGTCCGTCCGTCCGTGCAAGCTGTAACTTGAGTAAAAATTGAGATATCGTGATGAAACTTGGTACACGTATTTCTTGGCTCCATAGGAAGGTTAAGTTCGAAGATGGGCAAAATCGGCCCACTGCCACGCCCACAAAATGGCGGAAACCGAAAACCTATAAAGTGTCATAACTAAGCCATAAATAAAGGTATTAAAGTGAAATTTGGCACGAAGGGTCGCATTAGGGAGGGGCATATTTGGACGTAATTTTTTTGGAAAGTGGGCGTGGCCCCGCCCCCTACTAAGTTTTTTGTATATATCTCGGAAACTACTATAGCTATGTCAACCAAACTCTATAGGGTTGTTTCTTTCAGGCATTTCCATATACAGTTCAAAAATGGAAGAAATCGGATAATAACCACGCCCACCTCCCATACAAAGGTTATGTTGAAAGTCACTAAAAGTGCGTTAACCGACTAACAAAAAACCTTAGAAACACTAAATTTTACCGAAGAAATGGCAAAAGGAAGCTGCACTCAGGCTTCTTTTAAAAATTGAAAATGGGCGTGGCGTCGCCCACTTATGGACCAAAAACCGTATCTCAGGAACTACTCGACCGATTTCAATGAAATTCGGTATATAATACTTTTTTAACACCTTGATGACATGTACGAAATATGAAGGAAATCGGTTCACAAACACGCCTTCTTCCAATATAGCGCTATTTTGAATTCTATCTGATGCCTTCTCTGTATAGTACAATATATACATTAGGAACCAAAATAGAAAAATATGTAAATGACGGATAATGAAATCTCGATTATCACTTTATCATGCGAGAGTATAAAATGTTCGGTGACACCCGAACTTAGCCCTTCCTTACTTGTTTTTATTACTCTTTAATCCGGTTTAACCCTGTAGTTGGAATTAAAAAAGAAAAAATAATTAAATAATTCAGAAGTTAATTCAAACATTTTCAATGCTCTGAACCCAATAAGTTCGTTGTTTAGTTGCGGTCAACAATAACATTATATTGATGTTTGCAGTTGCGAATTAAGATTTGCCTTGTCTTAACTTTTGATGCCGAAAATACGAATCTTAAAATCGGCTGTTGAAATTGCCCGGTTATGCTTCTGTCAGCGTTTACCTCATTTACTCACTTCGCTCGATATGTGCGTCTCTGTCATATTTCATCTTTATTTGATGATCCCTTGTGGTTTTCAATTTTTCTTTCGACCTCACTGCAAATCCGGTATGTCTACTTGTATGTAATTATGTCTTCTGCAGGAGGAAAGAACTGAGAAATGTGGTTCCAATATACAAGTATAGTTATATCAATTGCGTGAGCAATGCGTAAACGAAGTGTTAAATCTGTTTAGGTAATTTAATGGTTGCATGGTGTAACCACAGCCACTTGAACTGTACATAAAAATCAAATGGCTCAAATTGCGAAATGTAAAATAGTGTAATGTCAAAAATACCGTCTCCATTTATCAAAAAATATACTCATTTCCATTAATGTATCAAAAATATTGTCAGTTAATAGTAAGCACATACGATTCTGTTTATGAGCGCTTTAACATAAACATGCTTAACTCTATTTATATATATCTATATAGGTATGATATTCTAGTTATAAACTACTTAATACGCCGTCAGCACTAAGCATAAACATACCTACATATACACAAACATGTTGGCGCACAGCGGTGCACCATGTCAATTGGCTTTGTAGCTTTTTGTATAATTTGCAAACATAAGTGAATGACTAACAGCAAACTCACAGCCACGCATGCAACTTTCGGTGGCATGTTCTATAGCTATTCATCATTTTTAAAAGACATAAACAGTAATAAATATTTATAGCAACTAAAATGCATTATGCGGAGTGAGAAGCCAATTGCAACGCGTTGCAATAAAATTAGGGTGAACAAGATGAAATGAAATTCAATATGAGAACACACAAACACCGGCATATACATGTGTATGCGTATGTGTGCAGGCAATGCACGTTAGGGATTTGAAATATAGAATTAAAACATTCGAGCTGCGTAATTATTGTGTAAAAGTGATTGTTGAACATTAGAGTGGCACAGCCCATTGGTAGTACGAGTATGTGCAAATTTGTGAAAAATTATAGGTATGCTGCAGAACGGCAAAGCCGGATCGTGGAACTAGATATGACTATATATGTATATATTAAGATATAATACAGATATGTATATGTAAGCTTGCCTGTATGAAATTTTTTTGCAAATGCTTTTGCGCTTTTCTTTAAGAAAACTTTAATTGAGCAGCAAATTTGCAATTTTTTGCTATTACTCACATTGCTAATGATGTTGTTCGCTATATAATATAGATTTTATTGTTGGTTGCTGGTTGCCACTTAGCGCTGCCATGCGCATGCGTGCAGACAATTGTGCGTTGAGTGAAGTGTATGATAAAATTCACACATACATACATACATATATTTATAAATGCAATTACTTTAGTCAATTATTTCACAAACTAAATTGATAGGCACTTAAAAAGCAAAAAATTATATTTAATAAGCTACTGTTAAACCAGCTATAATCCGCTAATGAGTTAAGTGAATACTGAATTTTATCTTTTACCATGAAAAAATAAGTAAAAAGTTGGCAGCTACGCACTTTTCTGGCGAAGAGTAAGCCAACGGCATATACACGACGCGCACGCATGCAAACTGTTGGCAGTTGAACGCATAATGAACGCATAACAACAACAACAACAGCAGTACGCACATGCGTAAGTTATTACATATAAAATGCGTTCATACACACACACTCATAAGCATGTGTACCGCAAAGTCACTGCCATGCCACAGCACAGTCAACTGCCAATCCAAACAGGCATTCATGCTTCAAGCGTGCAACGGAGCGTATGAGCAATCTTATTTATCATTTCAGGTTGACTGACAGATGCCAACGCATACACGCATACATACGAACGTGTGAGCAGCATAACTTTAAAGCAAACAATAAAATCGACTAACTTCGGTTGTAGCGTAGATATAATACCCTTCACGAATACGAATGCAAAATATTTCTAACAAAAACTTGATTTTCATTGGTTAGTTTGTATGGCGGCTATATGCTATAGTAATTCGATTTGAACAATTTTTACGGAGATTGTGCCATTGCTTTCAAAAATAATTCATGCCAAATTTCATAAAGATATCTCGTCAAATGGAAAAGCTTTCCATGCAAGCACTTGATTCTGATCGTTCAATTTGTATGGCAGCTATATGCTATAGTAGTTTGATCTGAACAATTTCTTCGGAAATTGCATCATTTTCGTCGAAAATAAGCCATGCTAAATTTGATAAAGATATCTCATCAAATGAAAAAGTTTTCCATACAGGATTTTTATACCGATCGTTCAGTTTGTATGGTGGCTATGTGCTATAGTGGTTTGATCTAAAAAATTTCTTCGGAAGTTGCATCATTTTTATAGAAAATAAGCCATGCCAAATTTCATGAAGATATCTCGTCAAATGGAAAAGTTTTCCATGCAAGCACTTGATTCTGATCGTTCAATTTGTATGGCAGCTATATGTTATAGTAGTTTGATCTGCACAATTTCTTCGGAGGTTGCATCATTTCCATCGATGATAAGCCATGCCAAATTTCATGAAGATATCTCGTCAAATGGAAAAGTTTTCCATACAGGATTTTTACACCGATCGTTCAGTTTGTATGGTGGCTATGTGCTATAGTGGTTTGATTTGAATAATTTTTTCTGGGCTTAGCTATTGTCTCAGAAAATGATTCATGTCAAATTTTATGGAGATATCTCGTTAAATGGAAAAGCTTTCCATACAAGCACTTGATTTTCAGCGGTCAGTTTGTATGGCAGCTATATGCTATAAACGTCCGATATCATCGATTCCGACAAACGAGCAGCTTCTTGGGGAGAAAAAGGCGTGACGAAAATTTCAGATCGATATCTCGAAAACGGAGAGACCAGTTCACGTATATACAGAGAGACGGGCATGACTAAATCGACTTAACTTGTCATACAGATTTTTTATATATCTACGGAGGCTTCCTGGGGTTGCAAATATTTAATAAATATAATATATTCCGTTCAGGGTATAAAAACCTATAAGTATCTGCGCATTTTAACACAGTTTTTGCCAGGCAACTTATAAATATTTGTTAATATGTATTTTTTCACATTATTTCTTTTATAGTTAGACACACATAAATATCAAGGTAATTATTTTTGCGCAAACGCCTATTTTTCGAAGCATGAAAACGCACGTGAAATCAATAATGGATGGTACGTTAGCACTCATGTACGCGCACGGCCCGCAAGAGCCCCCTACTAATTAAGCGATCTAATTGTTTTGACTGCATTAAGTCGCAGCGAATTGCGAGGTGCGAGCGCGTGTGCATTTATATCGAGCAAATACTATATATGTGTTTGTAGTTGCTTTTGTGTTGCTTGACGTGCGTGTGGCTATTAAAGGCGCGCATTCGTGTGAATGCGCATGCGCATGCGCAACGCATTTTCTTTGCAAACTGCACTAGCGACTTTCGCATTTATTTTGCACACGTTCGCACATCCCCACATACATATTAAAACATTTATGTATATATAAAATTGCAATGCGCATCGCGATTCACGATTGTGAAAAATTGGTTTGCTTGTAATTAGCTGGTTGCTGCTGTGCTGGCTTTCAGTGCCACACTTAAAGTACACATGCTTATTATTTATTATTTATTAGATTTCACAGCACTGAAAGCATTTCCAAATACTATGTATTTACTTGGCTTAACATAGTGCGCTTGTGTGCGTGTGTGTGTGTGTACCACACATGTGTGTTAGGAAATCCAATAAATAGGCAACTATGTAGCCTAGTTGCGTGTGTAAGTCACATTAGCACAGACAATAAAATGCAAAAACTTATTAATAATATAGATATATATTTAATTGAAGTTTTTTTATATATATTTATAATAACATGGAAAATATCAGTAAATCTTAAGCATAACGGCGCATATGAAAAAAATTTCTCACTCTAGCGAGATAATGAAATAAATTTTGCTTAAGAATTCCGAAATCATAAATTTGTAGAAACGTGTACGTAATAGTTTTGTGACGTTCGTAGTCATAATAACGTCGTTTCTTTCAAACCATTTGACGTTTCTGTGTTAATTATGTAAATAGCGCTGACAAGTGAAATGTTAATATTTATTTGCCTGTTGTAGAAATCTTTATTTACAAATTCTTTATTAAACAAAATATAAGTGCATATACAAAATATAATATACAAGTTTGGACACTGCTAACAGTGAAATGCCCTTGAAAGCTAAATTCGGATAATACAGTGGATCGCCTCTGGGACTTGGAGGTCAGTGAAACTCGGAAGGTATCTGACCACAGAAAATAAAGATTTAAAGCTGAAGTGTGAGATAGAATTTCCAGCCCTAGTAGATCAACCTCTGCTAAGTTCATAGGGGAACTCAACGATGTCCAAAAGGCTGAGTAGGAATCTGAACAGCATGTTTATACACTTAAATGGACCAAAAGGTTGCTAAACCTCGCCAGCGAAGGAAAAGCGGCGTTAAAATAGCCATAATCTTCGATCAACTGTCTGCGCCTGCTCACCGAAATTCGGCCACGACCGTTGGAATTTAAAGGTAACGCACTTTTATCGCAAGTTACATTCGCTTCAGTAAAAAAAACGACTCAATATATCGAATTCTCGCTTGGCAAAATGCCACGGAAGGAAAAGCATTCACTTAGACAGTAGATCGACAATACAAGCACTGAGCTCATTAACTGAGCGCTCAAAGCTAGTCAAGATGCGTCTGTATTCACTAGAAATATCAGTAAGCCACTTTATCATCAGACTCTGTTGGGTGCCTGGTCATATCGGAATCGTAGGCAACTGCAAAGCCGATGAGATAGTCTTAATCCGCTCATATTGGATTGTGACCTTGTTGTATATCCATAGGTATCTTTCATTCTAGCACTGAAATAATGGATCTCGCGCGCGCTTAGCAGGCACTGGGCCCAGTCCTGAACGACTTTGAGATCCTTTGAGTCAATGGTAAAGCGCCGGAGATCTTCTGAACTACCTGCCCGAAGCAAAGTTCATCTTGCCGTAATCGTAAGGGTTTTTACTGGGCACTGTCCAATACGGGTCTCTCAGCGACTCAGCTATTCTCCAACATATTTAATAAGTCCAAAATTCCCGGTGGTCGGTAAGTTAGGTTTCTGTGGGGTCGGAAACAAAATTAAGTCTGATAGAGCCAAACCTAGAGGTATGGTAATTGGAGCAGCATTTCCATTGCCATGTTGAAAACACAGTTTTTTCTTTGCCAAATAGTCAATGTTTCGGTTAATAGAGACATTTTTGTACTTCTAAAGGTGATCAATATGTATCACACCTTAAAAATCCAAAAAGCCAACCTGCCTCCCTTCCGGTCGATAGGACAGTTTGCGCTTCCTTCCGCGTAAGTTTTTTGCTTTCGACCATTCTTTGGTCCTTAGTATGCACCATTGGATCTATGTTTCGTTTATGGTTACGACATGATGTATAACTCTTTTAGAATGCTATTCAAGAAGGTCAAAATCTCCTATGATCCACTATATCCGACGCTTGCTTTGTCAGATATCTTTCGCATGTTTCATCGGTGGTCCTTTAATATGAGATCCTGAATTTGTCTCATTTCATCTTCCGTGGAACTTAATCATTTTCGAGGCATCAAAACCTCTCTGGACTCTGGTAATAGTATATCAAAATTGCCCTTACTTCTAATGTAGCTTGTAGTTGAATATATTTATTGCCATTTTGTTTGCCAAAGTGAAGTGGACAATGCGATCCTGATTTTCAAAAGGAAATTTCCCGCAGTGATGAAGCTCACTTCTGGTTGAAAGAGTACGTTACAAAAAAAAATTTTTGCATTTGCAGTGACGATAATATACAAGCCATTAGTGAGACACCGTTACTTCTTCCAAAAGTCACTGTTTTGTGTGCTTTATGGGCACATGGAGTTACAGATCCGTATTTCTACAAAATCAAAGCCAGTCATAATGTTATAACCAATGGGCAGAACTGTGAAGTCATACTCAATGACTTTTTAGTGTCTGAAATGGGGGGATCTTGATCTGGACGACCTTTGGTTCCAACAAAATGGCGCTACATGCTACACAGTCAACGAAATAGTCAATAAATAGAAGGAATTTTTTTTAGCGCATTATTTCGCGCAGTGGGCCTGTGGCGTGGCCTTCAAGAGCATGCAATTTGACGCTTCTGAATTATGTTTGTGGGGTTTTGTGCGATCGTTTGTTTATGCAGATAAGCCCAAGAAGAATGACCACTAAGAAGAGAACGCGCGTACTTGGAAGTGGCGCCGACTTATTGCAACCAAATGTTGCCGAGATCACGGCTTCATTTTCAGGCATCAATCGCGAGGTTGCGATCTGCGCCTTCCTAGACATTGAGGGTGCCTTCGATAATTTCAAAGTTACTCTCGGCAGCACTGGAAAGGCTGCTGGAAGACAGTACCATTCAGTGGTACGCTGATGGATCAAAAACACCGGAGGGTATTGGGGCAGGTATTGCGGGACAGCGTACTAAGCTGTCCATACCAATGGGACGCTTCCCAAATATCTAAAGACTGAAGTTTTTGCCATATATCAGTGCGCTGAAGTCAACCTCAGCCGCAACCAGCGCGTAGCTATTCTCAGTAATAGTCAAGCGCCACAAAAAGCGATCTCATCATATGAGACCAAATCGCTTTTAGTCGAGGAATGCACAGGAAGGCTAAACCGCCTGTCCTTGTGCAACCGGGTGCACCTAATTTGGGTGCCAGGGCACAAGGGAATAGAAGGAAACGAGAAGGCCGACGAAGTGGCTCGCGCGGCGGCAGCGTCCAAGGTGATGGGACCAGAACCATACATGGCGGTAGGATCCAACACTTTTTAGGAGCTGCTCCGCACGGAGGAGAGAGTGGAGAGAGAACGGCATTGGCAACAGGCAGCAAGTATGCGCCACGCCAAGCTGCTTCTAGGAGGGTACAATCACGCCAGGTTCAAGGAACTAATTCGCCTCCCGCGTGACAAATTCCGTCTCCTCGTCGTGATCTGCACAAGGCACTGCAGGCTCAGGAAACATCTGTCCAACATGGGCATAGTCTCCTGTACTAACTGCCGGTTCTGCGACCCCTAAACCTGGATTGCAGGCCCTGGATCCCATTTATATCAGCAGGGATCACATCACCTCAGTAGCGCCCGGCAAACTCCTGGAACTATTCAGGCTGCTGGGACTCATGGGAAGACATGTGATACAGGAGAGGCCACAATAGACCCTAGGTCGCGGTGCATTACCCCATAATACTATCTATCTATCTATCTTCAGGCATCAAATAGACGGTTATCATGGCGCGGAATCATCTTCGAGAACATTGTGATATGGAGTCTTATAAGCTTTTATATTATTATATTACTTGCTGTTTATATTATATTTTATGCATATAAATATTTCTAAAACTATTTCAAATATTCTCATGCGATTATGTACAAATTTTATTGAATTTTCTTCACTCTCTTCTTGGCACAAAATGCATTAACGAGCTGACATATTTTCATAATTATTAGCGATTAGCCGTGCGCGCTTTGTGCCTGTTCTCACTCCCTGCAAAGGATTTAATCTAAAAGGGGGTATTTTCAAACAAGTTGTTTCACACATTGCAGGCGGCAGCGGTGGCAAGTAATGTGGCAGTGGTCATTCACTCATTCAAAGTACACACAAATGAAATAAAATGAAGAAATTACTCTGGAATGTGACAGAGCTACTGTGCTTTGGACTCCTTAAGCTAATGCCGAGCAGCACGAAATGGAGTTATGCGCATACACACATACATTCATACATATGGCAAGTGAGTGAAAAGTCAAAGTTTTGCGTCTGAAATTCAAATTCCACACTCGGCGAGTTGTGTATTTTCGTGCGATAATTGGCGGCGAGTATTTTTTAATAAGCGCGTTTACATGCGTACCAACGCACACATACACATTTTCATGTATGTATGTATGTGTGTAAAAATAATAATTTATAGGCATATATTCTTGCTTTTGCATGTGCGCTTCCATTTGTATGTGGACAATTCTGCTCGCAATTGTTTTTCTTCAGCTACCTATGCGCTGGCGGACTTACCTGTGTGTAATTTCTCTTGCGAGCGAGTGAACATCTTAATCGCTTAGTAAACACTGACAACAAAAAATTATAATTGCTGCAACAGAACAGTGGCAGCCACAAATCAAATGTCAGCAGCAGTGGCAGGCAATGTTGCTGGCCAAAACGCTTTAACTGTCTGGCTGAACAGTTGCTGCTGATGAATCGTGTGCAATTTCGTTGTGAGTGGCAATTATATTGTATGTTTTTGCAAAACAACAAAACACAGGCGAGGAAACAATTGTCGACAGATATACGAATACCCGTACTTGCAAAAAGTAGGCTTTAATTATAAGCGCAGTCTAGTAAACGTCAAAGCAAAATGCATCACGCTCAACGAAAAGTAAAGGGATGAATGAAAATTTGCATTTCTCAAAAAAACAAAAACACAAAAACAAATAAAATGTTGAAAAACTAAAAATTAGGTAAGGAAGAAAATGGTTATTAATCTTTTTGTACTTACTCACCAAAAACGCAAACTTGATAGTAGCAGTGGTTCGGAAATTTAAAACTTCGTTAGCACATAATAAGCACTTACTGACCACAACAACATAAGGAGGGCAACATGAAAATCTAGGTACAAAAGTAGCGTCGGCATTTTGTAACAAGAAATTTACATTTCACTCGATGTTGACTTAGTTTTATTAATTTTTAAACAAATCAGTTTGTACTTAGAGGTAGAAAAGTTTCGTGTCATATCAGCATTTGTATCTCTGGTGTATTACATTGTTGCGAAGATGGCTTTGATATTTCGTGATATGTTGACATTAAAACAACTAAAAATTGCAAATGTTACACTTTTAAGACACATTAAATAAATTAACAAGAAAAAACGTTAACTTCGGCTGCACCGAAGCTAATATACCCGTCACAGGTGCATTTCTTTTAGTAACTATGTATTCAGTTTATATGGAAGCTATATGCTATCGTAATCCGATCTGAACAATTTCTTCGGAGATTGTTGTTGCCCTACAAAATAACCTGTGCCAACTATTGTGAATAAACATTGTCAGATGCAAAAGTTTTCCATGCAAGAACTTGATTTCGATCGCTAAGTTTGTATAGCAGATATATATTATAGTGATGATAGTGAGGAATTGACGTTGGTAAAATTTCAAAACGGTATCTTAAAAACTGATGGACTAGTTCTTATATATACAGACAGACGGACAGCAAGACGGACATAGCTAAATCGACTCAGCTCAACATACTGATCATTTATATACGAGTATATACTTTATAGGGTCTCCGACGCTTCCTTCTGGATGTTACAAACTTTCTGACAAACTTAACATACCCTGGTCAAGGTATAAAAATCAGCAGCACGAGTAGAGAATGTAACTAGTAATAGAAAGGTGTCAAGTTACTCAGCCCTATCACGCAATCCATCGTAGAGTATTTTTTCGGGAAAGTTACGAAACTGCTATCATGCAATTCGAACAGTTCCGAATGTAAGTTCGAAATTCGTAGAGTTGCGTTCACTGAATTCACTCGGAACGGAAAATTTTTAAGTTTAGCGAAATTTTTGTACGACAGGTTTGTGCTAACGGAGAAATAAATTTCCATATGTGAGAGTCATGACTGCTGCCGGAAAACTGAACATTCACATAACGTATTTTCATTTTATTGTCACTTAACTGCAAAACATTGATTAAGATGTTTGAAATGCGAATTTGTCACCAAACTTACAATCATGGCATTGATACTAAAGTATCCTTTGCGGTTATAATAGAGAAACTTATCTTTAGTTGGGGCAACGATTTTAATATGTGTCCCGTCTACACATAAAATCGCGCCTGAAAATCCATATTTCTGAAAAAATCCTTTTTCGCTTCCCTTTTTTCAACATCACTTAAATCGAGGTTTATCCACTGAGGCCACGAATGAGACTGAAGCAATCCCAATACTTCTTTTAAGATGCAACAAAATGTTGACTGAGCCATTGGAATATCGAAATCTTTACCCACTCCAAGCTGATAGCCTCCTTCAGCTAAAAACCGTAAAACTGAAGACAATCGATGAAGTAAAGATATAGACGACGATCTTGAAGAACTTGCATTCCTCTCTAGAACATCGAGGACATACGTAAAGGCCGCCTTATTTAAGCGATAGTTTTTAATAAACCTGTTTTAGAAAAATAATTTTAATAAAATTTAACAATGAATTTTTATGGATTTATGAACTGTACATTGTTTCGTCCACATCGAAAGGGTTACTCCTGTCCCTCAGTGATTTTCGGTGAATTTTTATATCACGCCGACTTCTCTCACGTTCTTCCTCAAGCAACATACATAAATGAAAACGTTAGCGAATACATATTTTTTGTTCGTAAAATCAATTTGAATATAAACGTTTCCACTTTTATTAATCCTAATTTTTATTTTTTCTTCTACACAACTGACTTCGAAATGTCAAAATCCAAAATTAAGTCTGGCAACAAAAGTTTCGAATTCACATGAATTCAATGATAGCAAATTGTTCGTATTCGTAGCGGACATTCGTATTCGTAGCTTTGCTACGATGGACTGTGTGATAGGGCTGACTGTTTTTTTATACAATGGGTCTTAATATCTTAGGTAAACTTATTTTTTATATCCTGAATGCGGTGTATAAAATTTTCCACCAAGTTTGATGTGTGTTTAACGTGGGTACCTGCTGACGACAGCATAACCCTACGGCGCTCAAAAGCAGCACGGATGAAATCAATACGTTGATCAGCGCCCTGAAACTGGCAGGAATTTTTCAGTACGAATTAGCTGTGTGAAATTGAAATGTTAATCACCTTGGTAGGCCCATCTAATACCTCTGTCGTACTTTATGTCCGGCACCCGGTTGGAATCCAACTCCACATTGTGTGGGTATTAAACTACAATCACCACGGCACTCCCCGAGTGGCCAGACTACATGAGCAGGATGAAGCTAACTCCAAGGTCTCCGCTCCGCCCGGAACAAGAATGAAGTCTCCGACCAAACCTCGTAACCTAAACTATGAACTGTTGAGCTTCCATACTGCTCTGGACTGGTGACCGTAACTTCGATTTTCAGCTAATTGTCTTCGCACGCGCTAACGACTCTACCTGCTCGGCATTGTGGCTAGTGGAGTTCACACCGCTATAATCTAATTGTCCATAAGTCCAGTTAATCCCCATACCACCCAGATCCCATATGTCCGAGTAAATCGGGCATTCTGCAATAACATGCATCCAATCCTCGACCTGAGCCCCACACAAACATCTCGATCTATCAGATAGGAGCATCAGATGCCGAAATGCATTCGAGGCCATCCCAGTAAGCAGGAATCCCAGGCTTAGACAGAATCTGTAGTCTGGGTTTCCTTCTACAACCCGATTGATAGTATGTTGTTCAATAGCATTGTCACCGTTTTGTCCATCCCCAACATCTACAGCCGATTTGTGAACAATTACTAAAAATCGTCCTCCCATTCGCTCTATTTCGGACCTTGAGCGACCTTCAACTAAAAGAAAAATTCCATTTCGTTTCTACAATAGAGGATTTTCTGTCCGAAAAGTAGCTGCTCCAGAACGTAATTTCCGGGCAGCCAAGTTCTTCCAATCGTTTAATCACTCGATCCCATATTAGGTAGACAAATGTCCTCTTTAAGTCATGTCAAGCACATAAATGTTGACATTTTCCCTGTGAACGTACATCCAGGTACCCAATACACTGCGTCCTTTCCTGAACCCTAACTGACTATCCGAACACATACCCCGCATTATCTCCAGAAGCCGTTCCACCATAACTGTTTCCAGCACTTTTCCAAGTACTGGAAGGATACTGATGCCCTGACAAGAGCTGATCTGACATTTAAAAATATAGGTCAAAATCAAGAATACTATATTTTGTACCCTTTTATCCTACAAACTAATGTCTTTTTTGTTTAATATTCAATTTTCTTTAGAATCTACCCTACAAATTATCTTCATAAGGAGAGAATACGCATGAGAAGGCCTTCCATACTAAATCATCTAAATAAGAAGTGAAGGTGGAAAAGAAGATCCCTAAACTCCCTCAATTATTTGCTAGAATTGATTCTGTCTTATGTGAATATGAATGTGAATGTACCGACGGTTGCCTAGTGCGAACCAAGTCTCCGCAAAGCCGAGCTATCCAATAGTAGAACACACGAGGAGTCGGAAGCATCGAACTGCTCCCACTCTACTGATAGTGGTTCTAAGGTGTCTTTAAGCGCTAGCTTATCAACTTTGCAGTTACTTGCCATAACACTATGTCTTGGCACCCATACTAGTCTTATCACAAAGTGACTCGATGCCATTGATAACGAGGTTAGGCATATTCCTTAACCAGCCCTGAACGCACTGTTACTGAATTTTAATTAATTCAAGGCTAAATCACCACTCTGTTGTCTGAGTGGAAGTTAACTTTTCTGAAGGGGACTGCACTCCGGAGCAGTAAATCCACCGATACCTTAATGGCTTCAACTTCTGCTTGAAAATTATTGCAGTAGTCAGGAAGCCTGAAACTGGTGTCGACCCTTCCGTAAAGAATCTCACTGCTCATTTGCTCCAACTTCTTTTTATTTATTTTTCTTAATAGCGTCGAGCACTTTTCATGTTTTGCTTGCCTTCTCTCTTTTCTAAGCTTTTCAAGTATTTTTGTCCAACGTCTTATTGGATTCCAATCGAGGTTGGAGTTATTACTACTACAACTCAATCTCTATTCAAAAGAAAATGTTTTTGTGAGAAAAAAATACAAATTGCCGAATTTTGGTATAATATAAAGGGTGATTTTTTAAGAGCTTGATAACTTTTAAAAAAAAAAAAACGCATAAAATTTGCAAAATCTCATCGGTTCTTTATTTGAAACGTTAGATTGGTTCATGACATTTACTTTTTGAAGATAATTTCATTTAAATGTTGAATGCGGCTGCGTCTTAGGTGGTCCATTCGGAAAGTCCAATTTTGGGCAACTTTTTCGAGCATTTCGGCCGGAATAGCCCGAATTTCTTCGGAAATGTTGTCTTCCAAAGCTGGAATAGTTGCTGGCTTATTTCTGTAGACTTTAGACTTGACGTAGC
Organism: Bactrocera dorsalis; assembly: GCF_023373825.1. Lineage (NCBI taxonomy): Eukaryota > Metazoa > Arthropoda > Insecta > Diptera > Tephritidae > Bactrocera > Bactrocera dorsalis. The sequence goes on from NC_064307.1 coordinate 39,991,946, forward strand.
CCCACAAAAAATAGTCTAAAGGCGTTAAATCGCATGATCTTGGTGGCCAACTTACGGGTCCATTTCTTGAGATGAATTGTTGTCCGAAGTTTTCCCTCAAAATGGCCATAGAATCGCGAGCTGTGTGGCATGTAGCGCCATCTTGTTGAAACCACATGTCAACCAAGTTCAGTTCTTCCATTTTTGGCAACAAAAAGTTTGTTAGCATCGAACGATAGCGATCGCCATTCACCGTAACGTTGCGTCCAACAGCATCTTTGAAAAAATACGGTCCAATGATTCCACCAGCGTACAAACCACACCAAACAGTGCATTTTTCGGGATGCATGGGCAGTTCTTGAACGGCTTCTGGTTGCTCTTCACCCCAATGCGGCAATTTTGCTTATTTACGTAGCCATTCAACCAGAAATGAGCCTCATCGCTGAACAAAATTTGTCGATAAACACATTTCGAACCGAACACTGATTTTGGTAATAAAATTCAATGATTTGCAAGCGTTGCTCGTTAGTAAGTCTATTCATGATGAAATGTCAAAGCATACTGAGCATCTTTCTCTTTGACACCATGTCTGAAATCCCACGTGATCTGTCAAATACTAATGCATGAAAATCCTAACCTCAAAAAAATCACCCGTTAGATCATTGTGAACATATGTCCTTAATATAGCATCGTCGAGAACATGGTTTTGTTTTTGTAAGCCGAAGCTTTTATCTTTTAACGTAAAATAGGTTGGTGGATCAGTTGAGCGTAGCCTAATATGCATTTTTTGTCAATTCCTAAACAATTAAAGAAAATTATAAGTTGCAACATATAAAAAAATATATTTTTAACCCACTGTGATATGCTCCTCTCTCATGCTTTATAGGCATAACACTTAGAGCATTAAATTTAATAGACGTGATTTTAAATTGCGCTTTGCATATAATGAATGCCAATCTTAATTTATTCAATTGTGCAGAAAATAGTTATACAAATGTTTAACGTCCGAAAACGCTTAACGCTCGGAACATTTGCAAGCCAAATACACGCCGCGCGCTTCCCCTCCAAATAGATGTGGTAGATAGTTGCAAGCGGCATCGCTATGCGCTTTGCCAAGCCGTAATAAATACCTCTATGATATGGTCATTGTGATGTTTGTTTTTGCTGCTTCTGCCGCCGACAGAACCACAGTTTCCACAATTTTCACATTGGCCAATGCCACCTAATATTAAGGTATACATACATTCATATGTATGTACATATGTACCTTTGGGTATGCAGCTATATAATTAGCTTTTTTCATATTTGCACAAGTCCGATGTGTTACTGAGTGGTGGTGTGGTGGCTGTGTGTCCATGCCGGTTGGGCTGCAGTTGGCACAACAATTAGTGCAACATCGAAGTGCAGCAGCTCATAAAAAGTAGTTAATTGCATTTTTATGCAAATCGCAAACATTAAAATAATTACAGTTGTTGACTCGTGTTTCAAGCTGATTTCAAAAAAACAACAACAAAAAATATGCGAAAAAGCGAAAATACAAATACAATTCGATGGCGGAAAAAAGTCGAAAGACAAAAAATTGCCTACCGCGCAGCTGTAAAAAGTTTGAAATGCATTTATTGAGGAGGAAACGAGCGACCAGCGGCCTACGCGGCACAGTTAAAGCCGCTGCCGCCGTTCTGCCCCGCTCACCGCTCGTCGCGGCAGCTCAAAAAGCGTCGTTGGGCACTCAAGTGTACGTTCATTTTGTTGACTCCTGATAACGGTCTACCATGCATACCAATGCATATACTATAAGTGTGCGTATGTGTAGGCACTCAACCTTCTTGGCTGCCGTCAAATATGTTGTTGTCACAAGCGTGTCGAGTGCGCCAGTGTTTACGTGGATCCGGATATAATTTACTTTGCAACAGATTTAATGTCTTGTAAAAATGCGCGATTAGCAGCCGGTGGCACACAAACGCCGCAACGCAAGTTGCCACATATGTACGTACGCACATGTTAATGGCGGAAAAGCCATGCGAGCAGCCGTCAACAACACGGCGATGAAGTTGTTGTGCTTGTATGTAGCACATAAATCGGCAACAATGCGTTTTACATTTTATTGACTGCTTGTTGGCTGCCGTTCGCTAATTGCCGCTTGTGCGCCTAATTTAACAAGCCATAAGAAAATAAATAAATTTAATTGTAAAAATATTTGTGAACGAGGAGTGAACGCACTTGCAAACATCTTTCTAATTTTCTCGCCACATCCAAGGCCGTCAAGAGAAACCTCGGAAGCAGTGGTAAAAAGATGTGGGGCCGGAATGTTTCTTACGCTTTATATATTAATTTAAATATATCTCCATACAGCGTACAGCGCAATCGCCAGGTTGTTTTTGCATATATGTATTTACGATATAATTATGCGTACAAGGTCACCCCGAATTTCGAAAATCTTTATATTAATTCTTCTCAGGTACAAAAGAGGGAGATTTTCGATCAAAACTATTCATAGGGTCTAAATATTCGGTACCTAGGCGCCTTACCAATTTTTATTGGATTTAAACAATTTTCGGAACATTATTCATGCAAAATTATGTTTATTGCTTCTTGATTTGTTTAATTACAACAGAACGAATCAATTGGAATTTAAAATTTTGCTATGTGGGCAGTAGGCGTGGTTGCTGTCCGATCTCGTCATTTTCACAACGTAACAAAAGGAATTTAAAAAGGAAGCCACAAACTGAATTTTGTCGAAACAAGTTGGTGGGCGGTGCCATGCCCGTCGTCTAATTTTTACACCGGCTCCCATAAAGCTCTCTCATACCACCTCGATAAAACTTATTTTCTCTGGCGTATTTAGTTATTGATTTATCGCGATTTTAGTAGTTTTTACTAGTACCGGGGAACGAGTGGGGTTATCCTCCGATTTCATTCATTTTCACCATGTTGGTAGAAGTTCTTATAAGATTTGTATATAGCAAATTTGGTTATTGTATATGTATGTATATATATGTACATTTAACTTACCAGAGGGCGGGGCCACGCCCACTTTTTTAAACAAATTTTTCACAATTGCCCCTTGCCATTGCGATCCTCTGTACTAAATTTAAATTTTAGTGCTTAGTTATGGCAATTTGTATGTTTTCAGTAATATTATTTGTGGGCGTGGCAGTGGTTCGCCCATCTACGAACTCGAATTTTTTTGTATTAAGGGACCCTCATTCCTAGTTTATCTCAATTTTTACTCAAGTCAAGCTTGCAGGGACGGATGGACGGACAGACAGTCAACCAGGTTTCAACTTTTCTCGTCATCCTGATCATTTATATATGTATATAACGGGTGATTTTTTTGAGGTTAGGATTTTCATGCATTAGTATTTGACAGATCACGTGGGATTTCAGACATGGTGTCAAAGAGAAAGATGCTCAGTATGCTTTGACATTTCATCATGAATAGACTTACTAACGAGCAACGCTTGCAAATCATTGAATTTTATTACCAAAATCAGTGTTCGGTTCTTTTCTTTTTTATCGACAAATTTTGTTCAGCGATGAGGCTCATTTCTGGTTGAATGGCTACGTAAATAAGCAAAATTGCCGCATTTGGGGTGAAGAGCAACCAGAAGCCGTTCAAGAACTGCCCATGCATCCCGAAAAATGCACTGTTTGGTGTGGTTTGTACGCTGGTGGAATCATTGGACCGTATTTTTTCAAAGATGCTGTTGGACGCAACGTTACGGTGAATGGCGATCGCTATCGTTCGATGCTAACAAACTTTTTGTTGCCAAAAATGGAAGAACTGAACTTGGTTGACATGTGGTTTCAACAAGATGGCGCTACATGCCACACAGCTTGCGATTCTATGGCCATTTTGAGGGAAAACTTCGGACAACAATTCATCTCAAGAAATGGACCCGTAAGTTGGCCACCAAGATCATGCGATTTAACGCCTTTAGACTATTTTTTGTGGGGCTACGTCAAGTCTAAAGTCTACAGAAATAAGCCAGCAACTATTCCAGCTTTGGAAGACAACATTTCCGAAGAAATTCGGGCTATTCCGGCCGAAATGCTCGAAAAAGTTGCCCAAAATTGGACTTTCCGAATGGACCACCTAAGACGCAGCCGCGGTCAACATTTAAATGAAATTATCTTCAAGAGTAATTGTCATGAACCAATCTAACGTTTCAAATAAAGAACCGATGAGATTTTGCAAATTTTATGCGTTTTTTTTTTAAAAAAGTTATCAAGCTCTTAAAAAATCACCCTTTATAACCCATAGATATAGGGACTCGATTATCTCGATTACTTTTAGGTGATAATGTACAACCATTAGCAACTGGTTGCAAGGGTAATAAAATAGAAGAGTTAATACTTTGTATGCCTTCATTGAAATTCAACAACGGTTCTCAACTTGTCGTTCATCGGATGGACTAATTTATCGGCAAGTGAAGAGCTTATTTAACACCATCCCTCGTTCAGAGCTGTGATCGCGTCACTTTGCTCCTTACTGAACTTTCTCTTTTCTTTTGTATCAACGTACTCTCACAAGTGGTCAATGGGGTGGAGGTCCTGCTTTTGAGGAATAATATACGCAGAATTTTTTGGGTTATTGTCGTGAAAGACAATTCATTTAGACCGTATTTTGCTCCGTATAGAGAAATATTTTCTTTTAAAACGTTTAAATACTTAATTCTATCCATAATGCCATCGACAATAACCAATTCTCCAACTCCAGCTGACCCCATTACCACACACACCATAACACTGCCGTCACCATATGTCACTGTATGGTTTACATGTTTTTCATGAATACCATTTCTACGCCAAATGAACGACTTCCATCTGAGCCCCAAATATAAAATTTTGACTCGTCGGGAAATAATATTGAGTTCCAAAAGTCACCGGACTTACTATAATACAATTAAGTATACTTATGTCTTTTAGAAATATTAACCTTCGAAAGTAAGGGCTTTTTTCTTGGCGTACGAGCCATGAATTCTTTTAAATGTAACAAGTTTCTAATTATTTGTTGGTTGGTATGTTTTCCTAAATCTTGTTTAATATCTGTGGCCAGTTTAATAGCTCTGATTTTAGGATTTTCGTTCACTATTCCCATGATTTGGCGCTGAATTTGAGGTGTATCGAATAGCTTTTTACGCCCTCTACCTGGCATCATCCCACAGTGTCGTTGTTTGTAATTAAATTTGGATATAGTGGTCGTAGTTCGTTGTTCCAGATATAAGATAATATTCTCTGCTAAAATCATTCAAGAGTTTTCCATTCAAAAAATCATTTTCATTGTTCAGTTTACTTACCTTGCAGCTGTATCCTATATTGTTGCGATGACGTCATATTTATCAAGCAAACTGCTTCTTGAGGAGAAAAGGTGCGTGTAAAATTTTAAGTCGACAACTCAAAAACTGAGAGAAAGAAAGATGAATATGGCAAAATTGACTCAGCTGATTATTTTACATATATTTTATAAAGCTTTCCTTATTTGCTTCTTGGTGTTACAAACTTCTGTACCCTGCTCAGATTATACTATATGATAAATCCACTTCCACACATGAGCTAAAAAAATTGTATGTACATTTTCACTTAGCATACAAGTAACGAATAGAGAAATCCTAGTGCTTAAGGAAATTATTATCATGAATGCTAATGAATTCGATTACAGAGGTATGATTTAATAACAAAAATTAATGGAATCCTTACGAAATGTCTCCAGAATACTATATAAAATACTGATTAAAATGATTTCCATCTTTGCGAATGGTTTTATGCCTTACATATCATAATGTACTTTGATGACAAACATCATGGAAATACGTCTATACTCAGTATGTGTAGAATATAGTTCAAAATTTATCGTCTGTTCACATATGTAGGTGTACTGTTTGGAATGACATTCAAAAAATAATTTCTTGAAGCAAAATGATTCCACCGGCCCACAAATCACCTTTGGTTTTCTGAATGAAATGGCAGCTCTTGAATCTCTTCAGGTTAATCTTCGTCCCGAATGCGTCAGTTTTGCTTGTTTCCATACACATTGAGTCTGAAATGGACCTCAGCGCTAAACAAAATTTGGCTCGAGAACATCGGGTCCTCTTGGAACTTTTGAAGAGCCCATTGTCTCTGGGGAAGTTCGGATGGCTTCAGTTATTGCACAATTTGTATTTTTTGTGCTTTCAATTAAAGATCACGACGTATAATGCGCCAAGTCGTTCCATACGTCAGTCCGAGTTGCAGCGAACGACGCCGCATCGACTCTTCGCGGTCTTCGTATTCACTCTCAGCTACGACTGCTATATTTTCTTCACTGCGTGCTGGACGTGAGTTAAACAATTGGGCAGCACTTCTTAAAAAAAAAAACAATTTTCACATTTATTAAATATTCGCAGATCATTTTCTTTAATACCAGAGTATTTATCTGATAGTTTAAGCCCAGAACCCGCCTCATTTCTGATCATTTTGTTTAACAGTAACATACAAAGTGAACTCAAGTATTATTTTAGTGATCTCAAAAATCCTGAAGATTAGTTTCGAGTTTCAATAACAGCATATTATCACTTTTTTTTCTAATATTATATCGACTCCCTATTTGTCAAAACAAACTTCCATTTATACTGCTCAGGCAATACCACTTTCATCTTCATCATTGCTTACTTGTTTATCTAATTGTTATTATTCTTACTTCATCTACTATTATATATTTGCCATTGTTCTCTAAATGCTTTTCAAAAAAAAGTTTTTCTTTCCGTGTTTGTCATTTGGAATTTCATTTAAATATTTTAACAACTTCACTGCCTAATGAAACGCCAGCTGTTGTACAAATGCTGTTATGCAAATTTTCTTAAAAGTAAATTTCTTCAAATATGCGACAACTGCCTGCCTGCCACACATACACATACAAACCGACATAGTCTTAATCAACTCTTTTTCTATTCGAATTTGAATTTCAGACGATTGCCTACAGCACTTGCTGCATGAAATGTTGAAATGAACTTGAGTTCACAGCACAGCTCAGCTCGGCTCCGGCCGCCTCAGTGTCGGCAGTTTGGTTGACAAAATTCTGTAGCAATTAAATGCAAAATTATTCACTTCGCCAGCTGTTTGCCAACTGAAAGCTAACCCATTTCTATATTCTGTTAGATAATTGTATGTACAAATGCATGTATTTATTTACTAAGTTGTAGATCTTCAATTCATTAAGTTTATTCACATTTAATAAAGCATTGATGTTTGTGAAATTAAATTATTTTTGTGGATTTTAATATTTTTTTTGTAATTTTATTTTTTTCAGAGTACGCCTTTTACTTTGAAGGATGGCAGTTGTAACGGTAGTGAGGTGACAACTTGGACTTCGACGGGGTTGCCACCTTCAACCGGTTACTATACGTACGATCCAACATTCGGTGCGTATGGGTAAGTGCAAGAGATAACAGTAAACTGTAAATAATAATAAAACACACAAAATATCTGAATTTGAGTGGAACCAATTTTCGGTTCGGTTTCTCGAGTTGAGGTAATGTAAAGCAAAGGATGTTTCCCGAAACTTCATTCCAAATTAATAATAGAGGAGAGAAAATAATAATATAAAACCACAGAGACTTCAAAGCTAATGGGGAATGTTTATTGCCTTTCGAAAGAACATCTTTGGCATTTATTTTTTGAGAATTATCTCCTTCAATTATGGCCACGGCTACGTCTCAGATGGTCCATCCGTTGTGTTCAATTTTTGATGACTCGTCGAGCCATCCGACTGGTAACTGGTGAATGACACTCATGATGGTTGGCTCCAAGGCCTGAATCGGAGGGAGATGGTCCGCATAGGTTTTAGACTTTACGTAGCCCTATAGGAAAAAGTCTAATGGTTTGATATCACACGATATTGATGAACAATCAACCGGCGCAAAGCTTGGAATTATCTTCTCACCGAAGTGTTCTCTCAATAAATCCATTGATTGATGCGATGTGTGAGAAGCGGCGCCATCTTGTTGAAACCAAAATTGTGAGCTTTAATTTCAGTTATCAAGTAGTCGATACTCATTGCGCGATTATGGTCGCCATTGACGGTTACGTTCGCACCGGTATCATTTTTAAAGAAATATGGACCGATAATTTCACGTGCACCGGTTGTTCTTGGAACTTTTCAAGAGCCCTTAGAGCGAAGTGATGTCACTTTGTCGAGCGGTTTCAAGTTTTGCTCAAACTGTATTTTATATGCTTTCAATTTAAGATCTCTACGTAAAAGTCGAAGTCCATGTCGTTCCATACGTCAGTCCGAGTTGCTACGAACGGCGCCGAATTGACTCTCCGCGGTCTTCGTGTATACTCTCAACTACGTCTGCTATATTTTCTTTACGGGGTGCTCAAGGTGGTCTATTCGGTCGAATATTATTCAATAATGAATGCTGGGTCTCCAGATGGCCGATAATGTTGGTATTCTATTTGAAGTGGGCGTGGTTGTGTGCCGATTTCGTCATTTTCAGAGCTGTGGAAAATGGATTCCTTAGAGAGTCTTTCTAGATAAGCCCGCCCAAGTCATTCCCCGTTTTGGAGAAGGTCCAACCATCCTTTCCGCACCTACTTTGTGGGTTATCTAGTTCGTTTTCCATATTTGTTGGGTCCCCACTAAAAGCCTTTATCCACCGTTCAGAAAGGTAGTCTCATTTCATGGTCTCAATGTTATCTTAATGACGAGATCTAGTAGAGAATTGATGCAAGTCCTTATGAGGCTGTGCCTTCAGTGTAGACAGTCGTGAAGAGGGAGTCACCTCAACTATGAACTAACATATTAACTCCGTGCTGAAGGGAAGGGAAAATTTTCTGTGGCCTGCCTAGATTTTAGGACGGAGACAACCTTTCAACAATTTCTGTAGAGTGTCATCCCCAAATACTGAGATATCAGAATAATTCGATCACCAGCCCAGGTTTCAAGCAAGTCCAAATAAGACATCCTAAGCACGATCTGTGTTGGTCAGGGGATCCATGATTCGTAGGAATCCTAGAAGGCCGTGGTGGCTGCAAGTCATTTAGCATTACTCAGGCTGCAGCATGCGGAGACGAACCAACCTTTGCATTACTCAGACTATAACTAATAAAAGGAGAGTCTAACTGCACTTTTCGAAAAATCTTCATAACAGCCGTACATGCTACACTGGCTCTGCGTTTATGGATCTTGAGCGATATACATACTAACGATCAAATTTGACTCGGACTATCACGAAGGGACATACAAATGATGGTATAAGTACTAATCTAGTAATTTTTACCGATTCGATGCGATTTGCGTATGTAGTACGAGTATATGAACCAGTTCGCATCATATTTGATCTTGTGTCTATGCTGTTATACTCGTAGTACCATAACTGAACCTTTAGTAGCAATTAAATGCATAAAATCACTATTTCCTTAGAGTGAGACCTGAGATTTCCTTTCCGCTGGCAGAATTAAAATTCAAGGTATTTTTCCTTCCCACCACTTCGAAGCAAAGTCAGTGTAAATTAACAGCAAATAAATCTTCGACAAATTCCACAAATAACCGTGACTACCTGAAATCTGCGTTAAGCCCTTATTTCGTTGATACTTAAATAGACTTGAAGTAAAAATCTGCACAGCAATCTTGGCGAAGTCTTCGCGAAGTATGCGTACTTCTTCCCTTCATTCATCATGAACGAAGAACAGAATGTTAAATTAATTTCTAATCCCCACAATATATAGTGTGAATCGAACTTTGAACCGCGCACAAACGCGCATACCTATGCATACCCCCACACCACCAGCAGTCGATACAAGTCCGTCGCTCATAAAAGCCAACAAGTACAAGCATTATAATGTTTTTTACAGCTTGCTTGTCTACACATCAATACATAATACATACATTTTATTCGCTATAAGTGTGTGTATGTGTATGGTGTGTGCGCAGAGTAAGTTCTTAAATTGTTAGCGAAATTCCGAACTTGTGAACTCGCTGCAATAAAAAGCGAAAATCGAGACGTGAGATAATTCCATCTGGGCCAAGCGCGCCAACTCATGCCACAGCGCTCAGAAGCTGCCAAGTTTTCAGCAGCCGTGCCACACCGCTTCCGGTTACTTTAAAAACGCCTGCTGTGCTGCGCTATGCCTGCGCTGCGGCAGCTGCAAGCTGAATAGTTTCCCCACACGATGAGCCGAGCGTCGTGGCGTATGATGAACTTATAGTGGCACACACACGCTCGCCTATCTTGGTTGACTGCTTGCCTGACTTTCGGGTTTTGTTGTTTATTTGTTGCGTTGTAATTTTGGCAGGCGGGCGCACTTAAAAATGCGTGTGGCAACTGGCTGCCTCTCACGCCGCGCTGCCCTTCGATGCTTTTGACCGAAAAGTCAGCACACAAGCGGCGTCTAAAGCGAAGCACAAGAGCGTCAGCAATTGAAACTTTGCCAGACGCAGCCGGCGAGCGAGCGGTTGGCAGCCAACAAAAGCCAAGAAAGCAAAAGTGGCCAGCTTGCGAAGTTTGCCGAGCAGCGACAGCAGACACGAAAACACGTTTGGCTTTGCAAAGTCAGTGTGCGAGTCACAAGTGGCGCGGCCCATTGTGTGCTGCCCTGAGACAATGAAATGTATGAGTGGTGAGCGCACGCACAGCCGGCTGTACTGAAAAGTTTAAAGTTTTTTTCACTCCGTCGCCGGAGGGTATTGTGCCTTAAATTGCCATTTTTTATTTCGTTAAATTCGTTTTAGATTGTACTAAAAAGCTTATTTTAGAAGTTAGTTGTGGAAATTGTGACTTTTGTTTTAAATGCAATATGTTATTTATATTTTAAATTTGTTATTTTTTAAATAAGGAAGATCTTTTTATAACGGATTAAAGACATTAAAATTAATTGAATATTTCAAAGAAATTTCACATCCTCAGAAAAAGATTTTTATAGTTGGTAGAAGCGCTGCGATCGGAAAAGTCTTTAAGCCAAATGGCGAAATTTACATACTTAACATATTTTAAACTTATGGAAAGCCTATTTATGTCAAATAATAATTTCGTGACAATTGGTTTTCTGATTTCGCCCAACTATATGCATTTTTTGTGGTCATATGATTTACATTCAACATAATATTTGAAGCAAATACTCCAGTTTTAGAAATATTGGCAGTACTTCTAATAAGATTGCGACTCTGTAAACAAAACTGAAATGAATTGAAAGGTCTCACAATCATTTCACAATTAATTCTTAATTTTAACCAAATTTACAATAACAAAGCGATGAATTAACAACACTGGTTAACAAGCTTTTAATTTTTTTCGTATCATATGAGAATTGATATTAAATTTTGAATGCACTAAACATTAGTATGTGGATGGAAAAATATTGATACGTAATTTTTTCTGGTGACAACAAACCATATATTTTCTTAAAAAGGACGAACATCCATGTAGATAAATTAATGCATAATATAGAAACTATACTTATATTTTTTGTTTATATTTGGCTTCAGGAAGGTGTTTTTTCTTCTTTATTGGCGTAGACACCGCTTATGCGGTTATAGCCGAATTTACAACAGCGCGCCAGTCGTTCTTCCTTTTCGCTGTTTAACAGCAATTGCAGAGCCCAAGTACTCGTATAGCCTTCTCTACATGGTCATTACCAGCTAGGCAGCAGCACCTATCCATTTAAGAATTAGGACATTCCCTTTAAATCGCAATCCTTAATGCGTTTGCGGAGATCGTTAACAAAAGAGAGGTCTCTCATCCGAGGCTGTTTTCATCCTTTTATTGGTGGCCGTTTTTTACATGGCAGGTTTCAGACGGAAGTTTTTTGCTACCCACACGTTGTTTGGTATAAGACCGGAAGCCGTGAGCTGCTTGAGCAATATGTAAAAGAATCGAGCCGATTAATTGCCCCTAAAGGAACTTTCTTCATTTGCGTGAACTTCTACATACGGCTGGAAAAGACTCCGTCTTTTTAAGTCTTCATTAATAATCTCCTAACATTCTTGCGCTTCAATTCTCTTTGTAGCGCTTCTCCATTAATTAAATGTCCTATGACACCTATTGTCTTGTTCGCCACTCAAATTTGCCAGAGAGAAGTCCAGATGAGAGTCTGTGTATGCACTTTTCCGGTTTATGGTTTTTTAGACAATCTTTTAAAACGTTCCCAAAACATTTCCATTTAAATCAATTTGTGCCAAAAAGTGTGGTTCTTTTGAAATTGACGCTTCATCACTTGAGTTACTATTTTCAGATGCTGCATTGTGCTGGCTTAGATCAATTTCTAGAGTAGAACCTTGATTTTCGGATCGACTTAGAGGCTTTGACATATGCAGCGCTGATGTGGAAAGTGTGTTTGGACTTGGTTATAATGTAATAAATACTGTTAGTCTATATACATAAGTCAAATCTTCCCAGCGGCTATTTTCTTCTTCTAGCATCGGGTTTAGAGTTGTCATGATGAAAAGTTGTTATCTCGTGTTTGGTGGCAAATTTCAGGGGTATTTTGGTAATTCCTTGTTTCCATGCGAATCTTCGTGTGAATTTATACCACATAGCACAAAGCACGTTTTACGATTAACAGTTTAGCTTTGTGTCTAAAATAAATAAAAACGTGCGAAAACTTGATCTATCTCTAATATAACTGATATCAGGATTATCGAACATCCGGCTGATTTCACTCCATATGATTGGTGATGGTACGTGAGGTACATTAATGAAACCCAGCGCATATTTTATTAGTATGTGGCATGTTTATTGTATGTGGTGTGGCCAAAAATAATTACAATCGGGTCTATACTACCCCCAACTTCCACACACTACTTATGTATAAACGTTTTTCTAACAAATCTTATTTCCAGTTTCTGTTATCAGTCAAACGACTTTTTTATGGCGTTCAAGCAACATTTCTGGCTAGTAAAATCGTCTTCCAACATCTCATTACTTCAATTCATTTGTCATTCCTTGCTTTTGATTGTATTCGGCAGCTATGAAACACATCAAAGTAATAAAGAAGAAATTTCGCTTTTCTGGCTCAAATTTGTATAATATTTCATTGAAAAGAAGATTAGGTTGTAAACAGACGCTCAAGGCCAGTAGCTATCCAATGCATGTTCGGTATATCGGAACAATAGAAGAAAAACCAAGTTACGTCATCTACTGACAAATCGCAACAATTGCGTTATAGTTTCATTAGTTGTATATAAAAGTTTTATTAACCTTTGACATTTGATTGAACTCTGGTAACCAGGATAATTGCTTTAAAAATGATTTTTCCGTGATAAAGCTGAAAACTCTGCACTATTATCGATCCACCGTGGTTGCTGCAATTCACAGCACGTCGTGTTTGAAGAATGTATGTAAAAATAATATCATGATTTAATAAAACCAGGAAGAAATGTCAACGAATAGAACGAATTGAAATTTCTGTTGCATAAAATCAAATGAATTAATCCACGAATTACAAAATGTTAGGATTACGAACTAATAGTTTATTTACCTTATATTTACTCTTTATGGCCATTTTACTAAATTTGAAAATAGTTTAAACCTGCTACTCAAGCGACAAATCTATTGTACAAAATAATAATTTTATGTTGTTATGAGTAAAATATGTTTAAGTTGTCTAAATTCATTCTACAATAAAGGTGATTTCATTTTATTTATTTGTGTTTGTTTAAATGCGGTTACTATGACGCTGCAAGAAAGTATTACAGCGTGTCTTAAATTAAATCATCCACGAATTACAAAATGTTAGGATTACGAACTAATAGTTTATTTACCTTATATTTACTCATTTATGGCCATTTTACTAAATTTGAAAATAGTTTAAACACTCAAGCGACAAATCCATTGTACAAAATAATAATTTTATGTTGTTAAATTCGTTTTACAATAAAGGTGATTTCATTTTATTTATTTGTGTTTGTTTAAATGCGGTTACTATGGTGCTATGAGAAAGTATTACAGCGTGTCTCGAATAAAATTATTAAAATTGTTTAAAATACATTTAATTCGACTTAAGCTCTTTTATATTTGTTATATATCAAGTATTTCGACCTTCCCCTCACCCTCATAAAACGTAACACTCAATTTATGCCACACAAACAGCAATTCCATAATTCACTGGAGATATGTACTTGTATATTCACCACCTGAAGCAGCTGGTTTGATGCTCTCCAAACATTTAAACTAAATTTAAGCGTCTAAATTAATAAAGTTTTTTTTCATTTAGTTGATATTTGCTAAATTATATCACGTGCTCCAAATATGTCACACACTGAAAAGCCAAAGTGAACGCTTTTACCCAATTGTCAATGTCTGTATGTACATAAGTACATACATATGTACATAAATTGCACGATATAAGTAAAACATTTGTGTAGCGCTATGCATTAAAGTTCATAAAAGCACTTACATTGCATTGCGGGCGGCCATTTTGATTTGTACTCATCACACCGACGCATGGACAAGCCAACAAAATTTGCCAAACTGCCCCATGGCACACAATAGAACACTGCATGCAGACACACAAAGGTAACGGCAACAACATCAGCCCACAGCACTACTGCTCCATCTTTGCGTTTGTAACTGTACTTTGACACAAAATGGATTTCACCCGCAGCCGTGTTTGTTGTTGTTGGGATTTGTTAAAGTGTCAGTCTGTCATGCGGCTGGGGCTTTATGGACGCACAGGCGCATGTAAACACTCATTTGTAATTTACATATGTATACAACAAACAATACATATATGAAACTATATGTAAATATGTGTGTGTGTGTGCGTAAACAAGTATGCAGCGTCGTAGTAAAGCGCAGAAGACAAGCGCTTGACAACAGGATACTGTTGATACTGTTGTCGGCTCATTCGGTGTCATCCTGTGCGTTTGTTGTTGCTGTTACACTGTTGTTGTTGCTCTGCCACACACACACATACATACTTACACTCCGGTTAACTATTATTGTCATTTAAATTGTTTGTTGCAATTGTTATTGCTACCATTGGCGGCTTACTTAATCAGCTGTCGTGCAGTTTTTTCTGAAATACTTTTGCATTCGGCTTTTTTGCGTTTGCACGAGCACTCCCGTTACGTCTTGCACGCCGCCTTTAGCCCACTCCAACGTCGTTCACTGACATCAGTTGCATCACATTACAATTTGTTATTGCTGTTGTTGTTGTTGTAAGTAGTGCAGTTGGTTTTTATTTAAATGTTAACAACAATGCCTGCCCGCATTTGCATATATCGATTTTTGTAATTTTTTTTCACCTCACCATTCACCATTCGCCATTTAATCCGTTGCGTTAATATAGTGCTGCGCTGTTGTCTGTCTGTCATTCCATCTACTTTTTTATGCACTGCAATTCTTTAATTGTGAAAAAGTGTTTCAATTAAATTGTACGCTATTCATAGTCGCCGCTTAAGCGCATGTACATATGTATGTGTGTATGCTATTTTATGTTTTTAAATTCACGCATTTCTTTCACCACGCAACGCTCTAAGTTAAATCCTTTTATGTGCTTTGATGTCGAATTTAATGCGTTTGGTTTGTCTATCGGCTGGTAATGCGTACGCTTTACAGGATTAAATGCAATTCAATAGCCTTAAGTAAAACTATTCCAACTACAGCAAATACTTGTTTCTTCATAAAAAATTTTCTTTTGATTAAAATACTATGCGTAATAATTTATTATGTTTCTTTAGCTGGCTACCGAGCAGTTAGAAACGATTCTGGGCAAATATCTTATACTACAGTATACTGCTATGAGCAAAATATAGTATGACTTTGTTCATAATCTTAAAATTCTTAATTTATTCTTTAAAATCAATGTCGTCCCCCCAAAAGTAGTCTCCCTTGGCACCTATACACTTGTGTCAACTTTTTTTCCAATCCTCGTATCAGTTGTTCAAGTCAATTTCCGAAATAGGCCTCAATCCGCCTAGCGATTCACGTTTAATGTATTGAATTGTCTCAAAACGGTTTCTCCAAAGCGGTCGTTTGAGTTTGCTGAGAGGCCAGAAGTCACACGGGGCTAAATCAGACGAATACGGTGCTTGTGGCCAATGTTTATTGAAAATTTGCCGAAAAATTTACACAGAAACAATTCACTATGCGACGGTGGATTGTCATGGTGCAAAAACTAAGAGTTGTCGGCCCATAATTCTGGCCTCTTTCTACGAAAAGCTTCGCGCACCCGACGCATGACACTTAAATAATATTCCTTGTTGACAGTTTGGCCGGTCGGAAGGAGATCGCAGTGCAACACACCTCTTTAATCGAATACAACGGTCGACATAAATTTTTGAACTGCTTTGACGTTGTTTTTCGGTTTCGGCTCACGTTTGCCACGATATTCGGCCGATAGTTCCCGGGTTTGTGTGTCATAAGTATAGATCCAAGACTTATCACCAGTAATAATGCGTTTTATGACAACCTGTTAGTCGGAAAACATTGCTTCAGAGAAGTTAAGGTGACGCCGTTTTTCAAATAAATTTAGTAATTTTGGAATCAATCGTGTTTTCACTTTTCGTAGGCCCAAATTATCTTTTAATATGGTCTTCACTGATTCGTCCTATATTTTGATGATGCCAGTGAGATCTCTGACTATTAAACGTCGATTTTCAAGCACAAATTCCTATATTTTATTGACGTTCGTTCATCAGTTGATGTTGTTCCTGGAAGTGGTTCATCGTCAACGCGTTCTCGACTCTCTTTGAATGATATATATTAATCAAAAACACCTGCTTGCGACAAAAAATTATCACCAAAGGTCTATTCCAACAATCTGAAGGTATTGGCACCAGCAATTTGATTCCGCTCACAAAATTTAATGAAACTTCTTTGTTGACTAATTTCAATCATGGCAAGAATCGCTGAAAATATTTTGTGTACTTCAGGAAGACAAGCGTTTACTAAATACTAATGATTAGTTTAATGTGAGATTTGGCACAGATGCCACTGACAGTTCTACAATTTTTTGCCCACAGTAGTAGAGGAAGAGGAAGACCTCTACTCCATTGGAAGGACCAAGCGGAGAAGAACCTGGCTTCGCTTGGGATATCCAATTGGCGCCACGTAGCGAAAAGAAGAAACGACTGGCGCGCTGTTGTTAACTCGGCTATAATCGCGTAAGCGGTGCCTACGCCAGTAAAGAAGAAGAAGTATTTTTTACATTTTTTTGCTTATTATTGAAGAAATTTCTTTGCTGGATTATTCATGTTTATTTATGTTGGAATCTAACAGTAGAGAGTGGCTTTAGAAAAACGTCCTCCACTGTTGCAAAGGAAACATACTCGTATACAGGAGGCCTTCTCCATTGCTGGTGGTTAGTTGAATTTTTCACAAAATATGCAATTTTTGGCTTGCAAAAATCGACTTTTTTTTTGTATTAAAGAACTGGTAGGTCGTTATAAAGATAATCGATTTTTTTTAATTTTACACTAGGTGCGTCTTTTAAAAAAGGATACCAGCCTTCTTATACGAAACTAGTATCCTCTCATAATGCTTTCGATTTTTTTTTAACCGTTGTTAGCATCATTTTGTTACAGAATATAGTATTATATGTATGTAAACAACTGCGTACATATGTGTATAATTATTAACATGTGTAAACTTTCCACGGAAAACAGCCTGTAACCAACTTCACATTGAGACCCATCCCACCTCCACACTCAGTGCAAATTGTGGCAACTGTCTATGCATTGTTGATCTACTCAACGGCTCATCCCGTTGTCTGCTTTAGTGTCTGCTATGGCTGTCTGCATATATGCAGCTAGTGGCAGCCGGATTTCAGCCGAGCTGAGTGGAGTTGAGTGAAAAGTATGCTAGAGCCTCGACACCACAATGTGCCGGCGGTTTGTCGTGGCGGCTTGTCCCGGCTGTCAAGACGAGCTGATGTGTGTGTTGCAACGTTGCGATGATTGTGGATTTGTTCATAGAAGCTGTGCTGAGAACGAAATCTGCCAACGTGCACCGCACACCATCAACGCCCAAACAAAGCTCACGCGCTTGTGACAGTCCTTTGTATGGACTTGTATATACGAAAATTACTTACCAACAAAATAAATGCAGCGCATATAGGAAGGACACTCAGGCATATTGCAAGCGATTCCAGGAATAAAAGGATGTAACACAACTACATATATGCAAATTGAAGTTTTGTGATGTGAAAGTGTGGATATATATGTGTGTGTGCCAGTAAGTGGCGGTCTAACAACATAAGGCGATACATAATGTGCATGCAACAGCGATGGCGGCGAGTTGCTTACATTGCCTGCACAACTCTTGCCTACCGGTGTCGTAATCCTTGTTGGTTATCCTTGTTGTTGGTGTTGGTAGCGCCTGTCGGCTTTGTTTTAAATTTGATGTTGCAGATACGTGATATGTGATGTAACTACATGTGGTAAATGTTGCTCACATATCCATGCAAAGTAGTTGTTATTGCTGCTATTGTTGTTGTTGTAGTCATCTAAATTTTCTTGCCGTTGGCCAAATGTTGTGTGTTTCTATTATTGTTGTATTAGCGTCTAAGCATGTGCCTTTTTGTCGACTTTTGTGTTGTTGTTGCTTTTGCTTTTGTTTAGTATTGCTATTGCAGCGTCGTTGTTGTTGTGGTTTTGGTACAAAAGCCGGCGACGACACTGGTATATCTATGCTACTCAACTTGCTCATATACACCATCAATCTTTGGTTAGACTGTACCTACTGAGCTAGTGCCACCAAAGTGTACAGCTATAATAGCAACAACAAAACAACAAGAGAATATACATTCGACGATTGTTGTTACTTCAAATAAATATCAGCTGATGTCGGTACTCTGTAAACTATTTCATTTATGAACAATGTTTTTGAAACCTTCCAGATTATTAACTTCCTTTGGATCTTACAACTTTTTATTGTAATTTGCTCCTCATCTTGGCAAAACTGCTCTCGTTAAAGCAGAGTTGCTCTAGTATACTTTTAGTATGTCTGGTAACTAATCGAGATACACAAGGTTACAGTTATATATGAAAATTATAAGCATGATGAGACAAGTTGAAGTCCGAGTGACTCACTTTGTCTGCCCGCAAACCCTTAAATTGTCCAAGCACTTAATTAGATTTTAAAACTCTTATTGATGCAGCAGGGTATCGAAGTGACAAGGGGCACTTGTGGGGTCAAAATTTTGAAATAATGGGCATGGCCCGCCCTCTAACTACTAAAAGTTCCAGAGACATTAAATGTTACCATCGACATGGTATTAGATAGCTTTATAAGAAAAAGGGTAAAAATTTAACAATGGGCGTGGCACCACCCTCTTTTATGTGAAATCACATATCTCGGCAGCAGCTCGGCCGATATCAACCAAATTCTGCATATGACATTACTTTAATATTCGTGAATATGGTTGAAGTTGGCGAACAATCACGCCTACTTTCTATATAAAATAATTATAAATTCCTTTTGATTCTTTCACTTGCCGGTATTAAATCCAAGAAGCAATTAATAAAACGCGATAAAACTTATCACGAATAAGGCTTTTGTCACCTTATGACTAAAAAATGTCCAAATCGATATAAAACTGTACAATACCCTATAAATGTAGTGCCTATAGCTGATTTTTGATAGAAAATATCTGTCAATGAGATATACTTTAGGGTGATTCAATGATTTCATCATTCATAATGATTTTTATACTCTCGCAACAAAGTTGCTAAAGAGAGTATTATAGTTTTGTTCACATAACGGTTGTTTGTAAGTCCTAAAACTAAAAGAGTCAGATATAGGGTTATATATACCAAAGTGATCAGGGTGACGAGTAGAGGTGAAATCCGGATGTCTGTCTGTCCGTCCGTCCGTCTGTCCGTCCGTCTGTGCAAGCTGTAACTTGAGTAAAAATTGAGATATCATGATGAAACTTGGTACACGTATTTCTTGGCTCCATAAGAAGGTTAAGTTCGAAGATGGGCAAAATCGGTCCACTGCCACGCCCACAAAATGGCGGAAACCGAAAACCTATAAAGTGTCATAACTAAGCCATAAATGAAGATATTAAAAAGCCACAAAGGATCGCATTAGGGAGGAGCATATTTGGACGTAATTTTTTTTTGGAAAAGTGGGCGTGGCCCCGCCCCCCTACTAAGTTTTTTGTACATATCTCGGAAACTACTATAGCTATGTCAACCAAACTCTATAGAGCCGTTTACTTCAGGCATTTCCCTATACAGTTCAAAAATGGAAGAAATCGAATAATAACCACGCCCACCACCCATACAAAGGTTATGTTGAAAATCACTAAAAGTGCGTTAACCGACTAACAAAAAACGTCAGAAACACTAAATTTTACGTGAGAAATGGCAGAAGGAAGCTGCACCCAGGCTTTTTTTAAAAATTAAAAATGGGCGTGGCTTCGCCCACTTATGGACCAAAAACCATAACTCAGGAAATACTTGACCGATTTCAATGAAATTCGGTATATAATATTATTTTAACACCCTCATGACATATACTAAATATGGGCGAAATTGGTTCACAACCACGCCTTCTTCCAATATAACGCTATTTTGAATTCCATCTGATGCCTTCTCTGTATAATACGAGTATACACATTAGGAACCAATGATGATAGCGGAATAAAACTTTACACAAATACGGTACTTGAGCTGAGGTATCCTTTGTGGAAAAATTGTTGTGATCGGACTATAACTTTTCAAGGTCCCTGATATCGAACACGAAGAACTCAGTGCCCAACCTAACCTAACCTAATTTTTTCACCGAAAATATCGGTAAAATCTCTCAGAATTTAATTCTAATTAATTTTACAGCAAAATAAAAAATATGTAAATGACGGATAATGAAATCTCGATTATCACTTTATCGTGCGAGAGTATAAAATGTTCGGTGACACCCGAACGTAGCCCTTCCTTACTTGTTTTCATTGAGTTATAAAATTAATAAGAAATGAAAAATGTTCCCAAAAATAATCAAACTTTAACTGTTAATATCTTTTAAACGGTTGGGTTTACGAAAAAATCATACGAGCCCTTTTTGTAGAGCATTCAATTTCCTACAAAATCTAAGGAACAAGATATTTTTTCAAGTAGTTGGAAGCGAGATATAAATTTTTTCTATCTGATAATAAGAAAAAATAAAAAAACTGTATCTAGGAGGAACTTCTCGTTACAATTAAGAACTTATATTTGGAGATGCTTTCTTAAAGGTGTCTAGGAACCTATTTTTCCGAGTACCAAACGAAAAAAAAGTTTTTTTTAAGCACCCTAATATACTTGTATACCTAATTGGAATACCGAAAAAAAATCCAATTCTAATAGTATGTCTGTGCATCAAAAATGGAATTAATACTTCCTTTAGCCAAGATGTATCTAAAATAAAGATTTTCGAATTTCCGGCTGTCTCTATACCAAATATACCGGTTAATATGTTAGTTATCTTAATATAATATTGAGAGCGTGTTTTACTTATAGCAGAGTATATTTGTGCTTAAAATAGACAATATTAAGCCAAAACTTGAACTGACCCTTATATAACTATTATCAGGATTTTCGAACACCCGGCTGACTTTATTCCATATGATTGTAGTATATGAAGAACCTTGATGAAAGCTGAGGAGCATTTTACTAGTCCGTGGTTTGTTAATTGTATTCGGTCTTGTTTAAATTAGATAAAAATTTAGTAAATACTGCCTTCAAATCCCATCTACTATTTACACTGATTTTCGTTATTCTAAGTTTTGTGCAGCATGTGTAGGTCGGTGAGTATTATTTATATATAAAATTGCTTCGAATTAAGTTATCCGATGTACTTGAGCAATGTCAAAATTAATGCAATCAGCGCGTCCTCAATAAACCATTCAGGTTGGTCAAAATTCGTGATATTTTAATGAAACTTGGCCATTTACAAGTTTTCAACTTACAAAAGCATAGAATATTCGGTTTAACCCGAACTTAGCCTTTCCTTATTTGTTTCTCTTCACTTTGTTAGCCTCTTTATAGCCACTTTAAGTTGTTTATATCAACGCTTGTGTCGCACATTCTACTTTGCAGTCCCTTTTTGCCCTGCTGCTACAATATCATAAGTAAGTGTTATGCTCATAAGCTGAATGTTGCCTGCACAAGTGGCTACCAGTGTATTCGTGCATAAGATTGCTGCGAATGTAAATATTTATGGCTTACTTTGGTGGTATATAGCTTAGTGTGTTGGCAGCAAAGGATAAATGCACACAAATGCATATCTACATGTGGTTTAGTTTGTTTGGAGACCATCGTAAGCCAGAGCTGATCACAATGCATATATAAAGTAGTTTTTTTTTAGAAAGTAGATAAATTTTCGCCAGACTCGGTAAGTCTTGGTTTTGTTTTAGTAAATGAATAACACCTGTATTTTTCAATCACATGTATCAACTTTTGTAAAAGTCATCTATGATTTGACACATCTCTTCAGCGTTCTTATTACTGTGGCGGTAGTCTAAAAGAAGTAATAAACCTAAAAACAAAGGTTTAAGAAAGAATCGAATTTCTCTATTTCAAGTTTATCTCATACAAAAATAAAAAAATTTCAGAATCATACTTTTAGCCAACAAATAATAATCTGTATTTTTGAAAATCCTAGACTGAACTTGGTTATGTTAGGCTATACTGGCCGGTTGTCACAACATACATTGAACTACTGGTCCTTAGTTATTCCTGTTGGGATCTTAGTTTAATTTGAGTTGAAGTATTTGTCGTAAGACGAGATGAGATCTATAGTATAAGATTGAACAAAATCGTAGGAGGTGTTCCAGCGTCTCTCTCATGCCTACTTCTCTTCACTTTCTGCATGTATCATAATTATTTATACCCATGCGGCTCACATATGATGCCAGTAGTTTGGGGCTTTTAACTGGGTTAACAACCGAACTGGAGTACTTTCTAGACTGTGTGATTAGAAAGCGTACATGTTTTCCTTCGAAGGTTTTGCACATGATCTTGGCGAAACTGTATGTCCTTAGGAAACTCCATCACGCCCTGTTCAGTCTGTCAGCCCTTTCGTAGGTTTCATTGAATATCGCCTTTTGTGGCTTCTTATTCCTCGTACTTGTTCGATAGTCAGACGGTCAGCACTTTTGACAATCTCATCAGTTCTTTCGTTTCTCGGAATTTCTTTGTGGCCTGTGCATATACATATATGCGCTATATCTAGAGATAATTCTATTAATGATGGAACGATGAACTCTACGAAATATACGACGACATTGACATTGTTCTGCGAATTAAGAGGCACTCCAACACTCCAGCTTTCTAAATTACAAGTAATAAAAATTCTTCCATCTGATTTACTGATAAAGAAATTATTGAAATTTCACACCAACCTTTTCTGGGTACACTAATTACCTCCACAAAATTCTTTAAATTTCCACCGGCATTAAACTCTTCAAGCCACCAAATAACCAAATACACTTTGCCTTAGAATATATGGCATAACACCTTCTTATTTCAAAGGGTTTAAATGCCATTGTTTCGCCTTTTGTGCTGAGTGTGAGAGTTGTAGAATAGTTAGTTTAAATGCCAGACGCTTTGCACTGGCAACCACCGCTAAGTGAAATATCACTGGCGCGTGCTGTCTGCCCCACATGTGTGCGTGATGTAACTGTGTATGTGTGGCATTGTAAATGCAAAAGTTGCCGACTATTCGGAGACCACAAATTGAAACTTTCACCAGCAATAAAATGGCGTGAAATGCACAACAAAGGCATTTAGTGCAACAAAACGAATGGAGCTCGCACTATATCAACGGTTTTTAGGTTTTATTTGCCGACTTAGATTTTTTATTTGTAAGTTTAGTGCTTACTTTAAGCTTAAAGTAAATTTATGTCTGGCTGTTATAACATGTGGGAAATCACCTTTTAAATAATATTCATCATACGCACTGACGTCCACTAAAAGCATGTCTTTTGACTACGAAATGTTAATAACTAAGACAAAGTTTAATCGAGTCTACATTTTTATTAAATATTAGTTTTACAATTTCCACATATTTTTAATTTATACGTACTATGTACTAGGTACATTAGGGTGGAACAAAATCTAAACTACATATAATCAATTCACTTCTCGCTTCTTCACAATAAATGAATGAAACTACTAGAAGACCATACCTCCTGTTACTTTGTATAGTCCAAAGCAATGTGAGTGCGCTTTTAAACCTCAGCGAACCTTTGTTGGTATTTTTTTCCACTGCACCCGCACTTCTCTACCTCGAAGTACAGTAACAATAAAAAACTGACAATTAAGCGAAAAATATGAATTGCCTTGTTATTTGCTTTTTATTGCTCGGCTCACCCAGTTATTTGCTTATCGTCCAATTGTTTACTGTGCCACAAACAGAGGTGCATGCAACACCAGCCTGCGGTCATGGCCAAGTTAGTCTGCCGTCATGCAATAGCTGGCAGTATTGCCCGTTAAGTGTAAAATATTAATAGGCACTTTTTGTAAAATTTGTGTTGAAAGTGCTTATGGTTACATTTATTGTTTTATTTATTTGCATGAGTGTGTGATTCATGTCTAAATCTATAAACAAGAGACTCTATAATGTATATTAATAATAATACATTCCACCATAAATAAGTTTTCCATATAAGAACTTAATTGTGACCGATCAGTGTGTAGAAACGAAAAGCTTCCTGGGGAGAAAAAACTAGTTCGCCTATATAAAGAGAGATTGACAGACTGGCATGGTTAAATTGAATCAGCACGTCACGCAGTAATTTATGTATATATTTTAAAACTGAATATATCCTGTTTAGGGTTTACTTTACTTTTTTATGTTTTAAAGTAGGGTGAATCATCAAAAACTAGCGTGCGGAACTTCAATCCGCTAAACCGAACCTACTCCCAACTCCAAACTCTCCCACGGAACCACCTGATTGAGTATTACTTCGTGGGAATTATACGGCATTTAAGTCTCCTCTAGACTAACGGACGTCTATTCTGCTCTATATGTCTAAGTTTTGTCATGATTGAAGCTGCCGCTTTCCAGTTCTCAGTGGACTTGCGTATCGTCAAATTTTTCCATCGTAAAACTACCACCGAGTGTAATTTTAAATTTTTTCTCTTGTACTTAAAATACGAGAGCAATAAAAGAATACATTCTCAGAATCTTCAAAGCACTCTCAACACTAATTCGAACCAATGTCGTGCTGGAATTTCTACTGGTAGCTTCTAAAGCACCCATGTTATTTGGGTTAGGTGGAAATCCAGGTTCCCATGTCGTCTGTCGATCCATGAATGGATGTCCGTTATCAATCTGTGCTTATGTCAGGCATATGCTTTCATGTCTAGCGCCTGGGTTCATATTGAAGTCGCGTATAACACAGAATGCTGTGAATGAGTTTCACACTCTCCTTTGATGCGGTGAGAGATATACTTTCCTCCAATTTTCTAGTACTTATGATCAAGTGTTCCGTCTTTTGTTCAGCCAGTTCTAAACTCATTAAGGAGAACCATTAGCGCAGACCGTTTATGCACTCTTTAGATTTACTCTGGAGGTCTTCTAGATGTTTAGCCACTGCTATCACAATAAGATCGTCTGCGTATGCAATTAATCTGACGCCTTTCGATTGGTGTCTCCTTAGCATCCCATCAAATATTAGGTTCCATAGAAGGGGCTTAGAACTGAACCTTGTGGTACTCCACTAGATATAAAGTAGCTCTTGGTGCCTTTATCCGTATTGAATAAAAGTCGCCTGTTTCCAAATAACTAATAATTTCTATAAGG
Organism: Bactrocera dorsalis; assembly: GCF_023373825.1. NCBI lineage: Eukaryota > Metazoa > Arthropoda > Insecta > Diptera > Tephritidae > Bactrocera > Bactrocera dorsalis. The sequence continues at coordinate 40,017,631 of NC_064307.1, forward strand.
TATTGAGGAGCGCGTATGTCATACGGAGCCTTGATTATGTTTGCCCACTTTTCTTGTTTAGGGCAAAAAAGTTCTATAGCAATAAGTAATGATAACTTTCGAATTATATCTTCGTAGAGCTCATATACTGATTTCTTTTCTAATCTATACTTTTCCATCTATATTTCGATATAGTTGAAAATGCGTTGTTTTACTCAGTCATCCCAAAAATATGCGTGGAGCAGAGCTGAAGAGGCTTAAGTCTATTAAATTGCCTAATTTTGATATCGTTGCTCAGTCGATCCAGTAACCCAAAGTAATATTGTTTAGTAATTGCTTTGTCATGTTCACGGTAATCGAAAAGCTAAAGCCGGTTGATTATTAGGCTTCCCTGAGATTTGGACGACTTTTAGCGTGCAACAAACATTCGGCGAATTACCGATTTTACTCGTGTATATAAGAGGTAACCATGTCTCTTTACTTGACATAATTCTGCACCGAAACGCCACTTTATCAATAGCTGATTGTCTTTCCAAAATTCAAAATATGTACCTTTACCATTTTGATCAAAGTTCAAAAAAATCTGGCACCCAATGAAAGACTTTCATTTTCTATAATGATACGAGCTACCCATGGCTTAAAGAGGACAGTAATGGCAACTAAGTCATAGAATTTCTTGTACCCAAAAAATGTCACGAAATTTCGAGCCTCCTAACCCTTTCTGCATGAGGTGTATCATTTCTGCTAGTACAGTTATGATATAGGGTGATTTTTTAAGAGCTTGATAACTTTTTTTAAAAAAAAAACGCATAAAATTCATCGGTTCTTTATTTGAAACGTTAGATTGGTTCATGACATTTACTTTTTGAAGATAATTTCATTTAAATGTTGACCGCGGCTGCGTCTTAGGTGGTCCATTCGGAAAGTCCAATTTTGGGCAACTTTTTCGAGCATTTCGGCCGGAATAGCCCGAATTTCTTCGGAAATGTTGTCTTCCAAAGCTGGAATAGTTGCTGGCTTATTTCTGTAGACTTTAGACTTGACGTAGCCCCACAAAAAATAGTCTAAAGGCGTTAAATCGCATGATCTTGGTGGCCAACTTACGGGTCCATTTCTTGAGATGAATTGTTGTCCGAAGTTTTCCCTCAAAATGGCCATAGAATCGCGAGCTGTGTGGCATGTAGCGCCATCTTGTTGAAACCACATGTCAACCAAGTTCAGTTCTTCCATTTTTGGCAACAAAAAGTTTGTTAGCATCGAACGATAGCGATCGCCATTCACCGTAACGTTGCGTCCAACAGCATCTTTGAAAAAATACGGTCCAATGATTCCACCAGCGTACAAACCACACCAAACAGTGCATTTTTCGGGATGCATGGGCAGTTCTTGAACGGCTTCTGGTTGCTCTTCACCCCAAATGCGGCAATTTTGCTTATTTACGTAGCCATTCAACCAGAAATGAGCCTCATCGCTGAACAAAATTTGTCGATAAAAAATTTTCGAACCGAACACTGATTTTGGTAATAAAATTCAATGATTTGCAAGCGTTGCTCGTTAGTAAGTCTATTCATGATGAAATGTCAAAGCATACTGAGCATCTTTCTCTTTGACACCACGTCTGAAATCCCACGTGATCTGTCAAATACTAATGCATGAAAATCCTAACCTCAAAAAAATCACCCTTTATATAAACTTCATCAAATCAGCACTTCAGTGTTTAATATGCTGAGGCATATTTTTCTTAACACTTATGAAGCCACTGTTTTGAATCACTCCGGTTTCACAACTAGAAATATTGTTTAATCACAATACAAAAAGACAAGAAAACGCAAATATGTCATGAGCAACACTTTCTTTTGCAGTATATACATATAGTCTGATTACACTCTTCAACTTAGAGATGAGCAAATAATTAACAACTGAGATCACTCATACACCCTCATCATGAACTCTCACAATACAACAAAACTATTCGCACTCTAACTATTGTGCACAGAAAAAGTCAACGATAGCCACCCTTTGCTACCTACATAAGCCTCGGCTTGGATGTTCTTCAGCTCCTCCAGCGTAGTTTTTTTTGTAGCACTTTTCGCTAGATTGTTGTACTATTTCAAAGCCATAAACCCACGTACCATCAGCAGTAATGATGCGCTGGATAAATGTAGGATCCCTAGCTACGTTGTTTAGCATATCTAATCTATCTCCTTCTCTCGACGCCATGTTGCAAAAAACTCAGATATTTTTGGTGCAAAGTTTTTAACAAACTTGTGCTTAAATTTAAAGGACTCCAGACAAACTCTTTGCTTTGTAACCAAACAGTCGTCATATACATACTATTGGACGTTTGTAGATTAGGCTTTACATTACAATAAAAAAAATTGTACAAATATACGAAAAAAATGTACACCTGTGAGCAAAAAATAGTAAGACTTTTAATTTAAATTTTGCACGAAAACCCATTTTTCGTATAATTTTCATATGACTGCGAGTGACATCTGTGCCAAATATCTCATCGAAATAAACAGAAGTGTTAAGTATGCGCATGTCATTCTGAAGTTCATAAAGAGCATTCGGCGATTTTTACAATGAGTGAAATTATTCAACAAAGAAGTTTCATTAAATTTTGTGAGCGGAATCAAATTTCCTGTGCCGAAATGTTCACAACGTTGGAAAAAACCTTCGGCAATAATTGTTTCTCGTGAGCAAGTATTTTTGATTGGTATAAATTGTGCAGAGATGGTTAACGATGAACCATGTCCAGGATGGCCATTAACATCAAACTGTGATAAACACGTTCAAAAATAAATGAATTGGTGCTTGAAAATCGACGATTAACAGTCAGTGATCTTACCGTCATTGTTGGAATATCGGAAGGATCAGTGAAAATCATTTCAAAACATCATTTGGGTCTAAGAAAACTAAATACAGTCGTTCAATTTTTTTTTAATCAGCATCGAGTTAACGTCTTCCGACTATCACGATGTTATCAAGCGTATTCTTATTGGCGATTATCTAGGTGTGGTGTACCACGAATTCCTTCCGAAAATTTCCACAAGGAATACTATTTAAGCCTTATACGTAGTTTTCCCGAACATATTCGTGGTTTTTGCACCACGATAATGCATCATCGCATACTGTATTGACGACATGGACGACATAGAGTTTCAAGAATAAGCTAACAATTTTAAAATAATAAACAAAGTCCTACTATTTTTTGCTCATAGAGCAATTCCATTTTGTTCGCCGCGCAGTTTAAATGGAGTAGGCAGGCCAAAAGTACTCTTCAGGTTCAAAGAGCTTCTCTGAAAAACCCATACGAATCAGCCTCTGCAGAAATTTTTTAACTTCCTAACATCCAATTCCTATGCAATAAAAATGCTTAGCAATTTAATATTCCATTGAAAATTTAAGCAGGTATTTACCGATATTTAAATTTTAAACTCCGTTAGTCTGCTTTAGTGGATGCCGAATTAATTTTAAAGCATGCCACATTCAAAAACAATAATAAATCAATCCTGTGCCATGGCAGCCCTTTTTGGCGAATTTACCGTTCTTCAACGATTTTTTTATTGTTGTATTTTCATTCTCTGCATTTTATTTCACATTGAAATGCATTAAGTTACGTTTGAATTAACGTGGCTTTTATGTAAATAAACACACTCCATTTATTTTGCCACATTGGAAAAATTTAAATTTCAATTTAAATTACTCAACGCCTGCTCCAGCGCTTGGCGACGTTCAAGCGAGCAGATTTAACACATCCAACGCAATGCACAAACACACACACACATACGCATGCGTTAAAGTGCGCACACATGTGGAGTTTAAAGCAGCGGCCATGGAAAATGAGCCGCCAGAGAGCGGGGGACGAGGTGTGTGTGCGAGACATACGTGGCCACAAACGTACATACTAAGTAGCTGTGTATGTAGTGGTAGTGGTGTAAGTAATGTGGAATGAAGCGAAATCCATTGCAATGCGATGAATCCATTCAAAATGCCGGTAATATATGCGTACATGTGTGGTTGTGTGCTTGTGATATATGAACCGGCGAACATGTATGTGTGCGTGCCGCTCTGACGTTTGTGTGCGTTTCGGCTTGTAAATATATAGTTCGAGCCATTGAAATCTATCCTGGACATTTATCCATGCCGCGCGCTATAGTCCTTCGCAGTGCCACCTGCGTGCCAGCCACTTAGCAATGCGAGCGAAAGGGTGCACGTGGGCGCCGTGTATTTGCGTTGCGTTAATACGTTGGTGTGAGTGCAAATGAGCAAAAAGTCTGCGATAAACCGAAAATGAGATGCGAATTCAAATGCGCACACGATCAGACTGACGAACTGCATGGAGCTGGGCATTTTAACGAACCAACAAACACACATACATACAGTGGGGAGAAACTGCATCCACTCAGATATAGATACTAACATACGCCTGAATTTAACTTGCACAGTTGTAAGTAGAGGGTGACCAAATTGTCTACCCAGTCAACAAATTACTTGCGGCTGATCGAGAAATTTAATGTATAACAGCTGTCTTCGATTCGCCATTTCTCTGCTTGTTAGTAAAAAAAAATTACAAGTGAAAGCCTTTAGAAAAGTAGTGAGTTAAATTCGCCCTCTAATAGTTTAATATATATATATATATCGATATATATATATATATATATACAATAAAAGTTACAATAACCAACTTTCCTTAAGACAAATCCTATAAGAACCCCTACCGACAGTGTGAAAATGGATGGAATTGGATTATAACCCCGCCTATGCCCCAAATAACAGATTTGTTAAAAAATACTAAACGTCCATTTATCGGGTAACCAAATGTGTCAGAGACATTCAATTGTACACCCAAGCTGACAGAAGAGGGCTTTATAGGAGCCGATATGCAAATTAACCACCAACCCTTTCATTAGGATAAAACTTTGCCTAAATAGTGCGCTCAAAATAGGCCACCTCATGATCAAAATTTTTACAAATCGGACCGGAACTACTAAAGTGTCCAAATACCGATTATGTGAGTCAAAGTTCCAATTTCGAACTTTTTATCGAACTTCTTATCGAACATATCGGTCAATCTGTGAAATATACATTATTACTGAAATTCGGAGAGTGTGCTTCCTAATAATATTGCATTTGTGTTTCAGAAATAGGTTCAATCCGGTCAAAACTTCGAATTCGAATTCGAATTTTCGAATTAGTCAATTTTGGTGGCCATTAGCGCCTAAAAAGGGGACCCAGATGACGCCAAAATTTTAATTTATTTAAACAATTTTATTATGTTGGACGCTCTTTTTAAATGATCTGCACTCGTTCTTCTTTATCTTCAACATGGCTGCAGATCGTGCTGCCACACTCTTTTATTTATAATAAGATACATAATTTACAGATTTATGATGTTACCACAATATATAATTTACATATTTATAATGCTGCCACAGTTCGACCATCCTGACATGTAATCGTCCCGATTACGCTTTCATTAGGGAGACTATGGTTTAACCAAGGCTTCATGTTTGCTACTTCCCATATTCCTTCATATGGAATTTGGCTAAGTTGAAATCCCTCGACATCTCTAAGTATATACCTGTCATTAGGAAGTATTTTGCAAACTCTATAAGGACCTTTAAACTTGGGGGCAATCTTTTTACATGCACCTGGATTACTTATATAATTCTTTACCATAACATAATCTCCTTCCATATACTTTCTTTGTGTCCGATGTTTATCTTTCAGCAATTTATTATAATTTTGAGACTTTGAAATATTTTCTGCTGCCTTATCCCTAATATCTGCTAAGTTACGTTCATTATTATTCAAATCATTTTCTTCTAGTCTTTCTCTGAGAAAGTCAACGACAGTTCCCCTTTGTGAAACTCCAAAAAGTAGTTCGCTTGGAGTTGTGCCTATACTTCGATGCATCGTATTGTTTAAAGCATACTCTATGTCCGGTAAAGTTTTGTCTAAGCTGAAATTAAAGCCACCGCTGGTTAATTTTGCTATCATTGGAGCAAGACTACGATTAACGCGCTCCACCTGTCCATTGGCTTGTGGCGATCCTGTCGCAATTTTTACATGTTTTACGTTATTTGTTTTCAAAAAATTTTCAAAATCTTTTGATGTAAACGCACTGCATCGTTCAGATATCAATACCTTTGGACGACTGTAACTACTAAAATACAATTTTAAACAGCTCATGACCTCCCTGGTGCCTGCTGAACACACCGCATATAACTTAACAAATTTAGTGAACCCATCTATTACCAAAAATACATATTTTTTCTTAGAATGTTTAAATGACACTGGACCGAAGTGATCCACATGAACAGTTTCGAAAGGTACGTTTCCTTTGGGTATATTATGTAAGAGGCCCTCATGTTTCCCACTCTTCGAGGAAAAGGCAATACACTTTAGGCAATTTGAGATATATTGTTTAATTTTCTCCTTCATTTTGGGAAACCAATATGACTTTATTATAGCACTGAAAACTTTATCACTTCCCATATGACCCATTTCATCGTGATACTTTCTCAATAAATGTTCTTCCATCTCATTTGGTATATAAAATAGTATATTTTGTCCGTTTTTTCTATAAACTAAGCCATTCCGCATTTCAAAACACCATTTTCCTTGTTTTCCAATTCCCCCCGGATTTCAATAATTTTCCTATCTCGATTTTGGCAAATTGACAGATTTTGCTCAAACGTATTTTCTTCAAGAACTAAGATATTTGAAGTGCGACTAAGTGCGTCCACATGGAGCATTCTATTTCCATTACGGTGTTCGAGAACATATTGAAAATTTTGCAATTCGAGTGCCCACCTGGCTATTCTTGGATTTACTTCCTTCTTATTTAAAGTTAGCATGAGTGAATTGCAATCAGTGACTATCTTAAATTTCAATCCTTGAAGATATACCCGAAATCTCCGAAGTGCATAAATAATTGCAAGTGTTTCCAGCTCAAAGCTGTGGTATTTAGATTCGGGCTCGCTGGTACGTTTCGAAAAATAAAAGACTGGGTGAAATTTGTCGTCACTCTTTTTTTGTAATAATATTGCACCAAATCCCCGAGAGCTGGCATCGCAATGCAGCTCTGTATCATCTCTTGGGTCGTAAATCGCTAAGATAGGAGACCCAATTAATTTATTTTTAAGTTTCTCAAAACACTGTAACTCGTCTTCCCCAAATGTAAATTTAACATTCTTTTTTATTAGTTTGTACAGAGGCTGAGCTTCTCGCGAAAAATCTTTAACGAATCTTCTAAAGTATGAGCATAAGCCCAAAAAACTGTGTACAGCTTTTGTGTTACTGGGTATAGGAAAATTCACTATAGCTTCTACATTCTTTTCATCCGGTAGAATACCTTTACTCGAAATGTTATATCCTAAATAGCGTATTTCTGACTCCATAAATCGGCATTTATCTAACCTCAATTCCAATTTGTTTTGTACTAACTTATTAAAAACTTCCTGCAAAATGTCTAAATGTTCTTCTTCATTACTTGTAGCTATCATGATATCGTCTAAATAAATAGCAATTTTCTCTGCTCGAATCAGATCATCGAAAACATGGCTAACAAACCGCTGGAATGTTGAAGGTGCATTTTTCAGACCGAAAGGCATTTTCAAAAACTCGTACTGCCCCATCGGTGTTACAAAAGAAGTGTATTTAATCGAATCTTCAACCATATCTACGTGATAGAACGCACTCTTTAAATCCAATAACGAAAAAATGCATTTATTTGCTAGTCTATCTAACAGATCATCAATAAGAGGCAAGGGATAGTTATCTTTCAATGTTATCTTATTCAAACTACGAAAATCCACACATAACCTTATATCACCTGTTTTTTTCCTTACTAAAACAATGGGGGAAGAATATTCTGACTTACTCGGCCTAATTATCTTGGTTTGCATTAAGTCATCTAAAACAACCCTAACTTGTTGTTTTTCACTGTATGACAGTCTTCTTGGAGGACAATTAAAAGGTTTTTCTGTACTCAACAACAGTTTCATCTCACATCTAATTTTTGGCGTATCGGGGCGCTTACAGCACATATAATAATCTTGAAATATTTGCAGAAATTTTTGTTTTGCATAGACACTTACATTATCATTTTTTATATAAACATTAGGAGTTTTTGCTTCAGTTTTCAATACTTCATTATAATTCACAGAAAATTTAGTGTTATCAAATTCAATTTTCATTAATCTTTGACACTCTTCATCATATGTGTTATTTTCGACTTTGAAATTCGAATCTATTTCTTTACATTCTAATTTTAAATTAGATTTACTTAAAAAGTCTCTTCCTAAAATAATTGGATGAGTCATTGTTTCATTTGTTACAACTAACATCGTTAATTCAATTCTTTTATTTTTGAAAAAAATAAAACTGTTTACATTTCCGACAATAGATAATGGACTTTTGTTTATACCACTATATTTTAAAAATACATTGTTCTTTCTGTTTATTACTACATCTGGTACGAACTGTTGGCGAACAAAGCTAATGGGGCTTCCCGTATCAATTAATGATCCTAATAAAGTTTTATAAGTAAATTTAGAATTAATAAATACATAATTTAAAACCTTACATATTCATCGCCTTCCATCAATTCTGTGACATGTTGTACAGGGCGGCTCTTCCTTTGTGGACAATTTGCTGCTAAATGGCCAACTTCAGCGCATACATGACAAGCACCAAGCTCTCGTTTGGGTTTTCGGCATACACTTGCTAAATGGCCAACGGAGTTGCAATTGTAGCATCTCACGACTCTTGTTGTTTGTTGTCCATTATTCGACTGCTCATGTTGATTGTCTGCTGTCATTTTCTTTGATATATATCGTGGCAATTGAATATTTCTAAACGCTTCTAACAATTCATATTTGTCATGAAATCGTTGCATTTTAGCTTGCGAACGTAAAGTGTTATCCGGAATACCATCAATTAGATATTCTACAAGTTCATCTTCACCAATTAGAATTCTATTTGCCAGAATTAGTTTTTCTTGGAAATATTCTCGAAACGATTCGGTAGTCAACCACTGCCTGATTTCAAACTTTTTCTTTAGCATCAAATTGCTTGTTTTTTCTTCAAACAGCGAGCTCATTTCCTTTAAGAACTTGTCGATTGGCATTAAAATCAAGTCATCTTCGAGAATGTAACCACTTTAGCGCATTGCCTTTTAATTTATTTGCAATTAATGCTCTTAGGTTGTTATCATCAAGTTGGTAAACACTCTGGATATTTTTTAGTTGTGCTTGCCATAGCTTAAGGCATTCACCACTACCAGAAAATTCAGATATAAGTTCTTTAACATCTGCGAACTTTTGCTTATTGGAAATGTTTTTTGTTTGATTATCACTATTTCTCAACTGTTCTTTTTCTCTCATTAGAAGTTCATTTTCCATCTTCTTTAGTTCACACTCACGCTTCAAACAATTCTAATTCGATTTTTAAAAGTCGCCACTCGTTTGCATCACACTCTTTTTTGTTTCTTTTCAACACTCGTTCGATTACTTGCGTCATATTGTGGTACAATCCCATTGCTAAATTCACCACACTCCTCGGTGATGTTTATACTGCTCGCTCCTTCGTTGATTTCATCAGCTTGTTCTTTTTCCGCAATGATGGCTTGCGTACAGTCAACGTCAGCGTCAACGTCAACCATGGAGTTTCGAAAATTTCCACGAAGCTCCTCAGGAATTTTTTGTAGGCGAACAATTAGTTCGGCTTTACTACCTGTTGTTTTATGTTTGAGCGAACGCAACCATGATTTTAATTGTTCAACTGTGTATAAACTAAGCGAATCCTCGTTTGATGACATTTTGGGCGCAATACAACCACTTCTGATATTTTAAACAATTTTATTATGTTGGACGCTCTTTTTAAATGATCTGCACTCGTTCTTCTTTATCTTCAACATGGCCGCAGATCGTGCTGCCACACTCTTTTATTTATAATAAGATACATAATTTACAGATTTATGATGTTACCACAATATATAATTTACATATTTATAATGCTGCCACATTTATGTTGCCATCCTTGTACGCGCTAACCAATTGCAGTGTAAACGAGTCACCGTTAGGGGCCATTAGCAGCTAATCAGAGTGACCTAAGTAACGGCAAGAGCTTCGACTTCATATCGCATGTATCGGCTAATGTGCGAGGTGTTTTAATAAAATTGAGGGAGCGTGTGTAATTATACTCTCGCCACAAAGTTGCTAAGTTATAGTTTTGATCACATAACGGTTGTTTGTAAGTCCTAAAACTAAAAGAGTCAGATATAGGGTTATATATACCAAAGTGATCAGGGTGACGAGTAGAGTTGAAATCCGGATGTCTGTCTGTCCGTCCGTCCGTCTGTCCGTCCGTCCGTGCAAGCTGTAACTTGAGTAAAAATTGAGATATCATGATGAAACTTGGTACACGTATTTCATAGCTCCATAAGAAGGTTAGGTTCGAAGATGGGCAAAATCGGCCTACTGCCACGCCCACAAAATGGTGAAAACCTATAAAGTGTCATAACTAAGCCATAAATAAAGATATTAAAGTGAAATTTGGCACAAAAATTCGCATTAGAAAGGGGCATATTTGGACGTATTTCTTTTGGAAAAGTGGGCGTGGCCCCGCCTCCTAGTAAGTTTTTTGTACATATTTCAGAAACTTCTATAGCTACATATGTCAACCAAACTCTATAGAGTCGTTTCCTTAGGACATTTTCATATACAGTTCAAAAATGGAAGAAATCGGATAATAACCACGCCCACCTCCCATACAAAGGTTATGTTGAAATTCACTAAAAGTGCGTTAACCGACTAACAAAAAATGTCAGAAACACTAAATTTTACGGAAGAAATGGCAGAAAGAAGGTGCACCCAGTTTTTTTTTAAATTGAAAATGGGCGTGGCGTCGCCCACTTATGGACCAAAAACCATATCTCAGGAACTACTAATCTAATTAATTTTACAGAAAAATAAAAAAAATATGTAAATCACGGATAATGAATTCTCGATTATCACTTTATCATGCGAGAGTATAAAATGTTCGCTGACAGCCGAACTTAGCCCTTCCTTACTTGTTTTTCTTGTATTTTTAAAACTAAAGACTTGAAATCGAATATATGTAGTAATTTGTAGAAAACCAAAACCAAGGGTTACAGCATCGTTTGTTTGACGCCATAAAATTAGTTTCTCCACACAAAAAGAACCATAACACTATTGTCACACTCATGTGTCAAAAGACCTTTTAGCGCAGGGTTGCACCACAAGTGCTGTCCGTTTGTTTAATCATCTGGTATAGTTTATTCGATCGCTGGAAAGTAAGACTGGGCGAATTAAAGACAGCTGATACTAGGCCGCTCAATTACATTTAGTCTATGTAAGTTAAAGTACTTTAAAAATTGTAGTGCTGACAATACAATAACAACAATTGTAACAAAGCCAACGGTTATTTTTCACCGCCCTACCGACGGAATTCACATTTGAATGGTGCTTGTCTGCTCATGATAGGTATGAGAGTTCTTAATTGTCAAAATCCAAAGCTTATGATCTCAGAAAGTAAAATGTTTCAGCGTATATTACGTTTCGTATATTATATAAACCTGAAATCTCTTGGGAAAGAGGGTAGTAATGGAAAGTATTGCCAAAAGCAAGCAACTTCAGTTCGACTGAGTGACTGGTCACAAAGGCATCGAGGGCAATGAGATAGTGGCGATATTGCCAAGAATGGTGTTCGACTAATACCCGAAAAAGTAACCAACATTGAAAAATCCCTGCATTGTCTATACGACGATCTAGATAGAAGCTACCTGTTTGCAAAGTCATGTGTAAACAATTCATGCTAGCACTCGATTGAAGGGACTGTAGGAATATGATCGGAATACTAACTGGTCACTTTATGGCAGCCGCAAACGTCTGCAGAATGGGGCTGACAGATCGATAAGACTGAAGTTGAATGTTAAAAGTGAGGCGCCAGGAAGGCAATAGAGCACCTTTTGTGTACTAGTTCTGCATTGGAAAACGCTGTATGCATCTGGGGGCCCACGGTGTGAGACACTGGAAGGGGTATAGATAGTGAGGCCACAGAGTCTGTTGAAATTCGCGTCAAGCGCAGGCATCCTAAAGGACCTCGTAAATGAACTTTATTTGGGTAGCCTAGCACAAAATCTGGTCTATGCGTGGCTTATTGTCCTACCAAACTACTCTAACCTATTCTTAAATAAATTTTGCTACAATAAGAAGTAATAATCATATTTTCATAGATGATTATCCTAGTTAGAAAATAAGCTACTACTTAGATATTAAACTTATCAGTAAACAAGATAAAAAGAACTCTTATTTACGAAAAACTTATACAATATTATTATTCAAGGCCCATCTGAAACTATTTTTCTAAAAATAATATTTTCCCATTTTTTGACAATTGGAACCCACAAATCCCAAAAGAATCACACCGGTATGGTGGCCAAGAATTAATTAAACCAATTTTAGATAGTCTGCTTTGATTTCAACCGTATTTCAGTCAAGGCGTTCTGCATCGACCGGAATACATGATAGTCAGAAATGACAAAGTTTGGACTATGAGACGAGTGAGGTAAAATTTCCCTGCCGGTGTTTTCCATATTGTTCTTAACCAGTCTTGCAACATGGGGCCGAATGTATCTCTGAAAGAAAAATTTGCCACTTGTATGTGGTTTATTTGAGGTGTTCTGATTACGAATTTGAGTTCAAACATTTTCGATCACGCAAAAATTTTTGCTTTTGTTCTTGATTCCAGTAAATGTTGTAGCTCAGCATGGTCCTCTTACGAGAGCTGCTATATGTATTTCTGACCTAATAATGAAAATAAGAATATTTATCAACGAAAATGGTTTTTTTTTCGTTGGATTTGGCTCGTCTTGGTCAATTGGTGTTTTGTTTCGGGCTCATACGTATAGATCGATGATTCGTCCCATGTGACGATCTTATAAACGTCTTTTGAAGCACCGGATCGTATTTTTTCAGCATTTCTTTACACCAATCAAATTGTGCGGGATCCAACGAGAACAAACCTTTTTTACGGCCAGGTGTTCATGCAATATCGAATATATGCTGGTGGGAGAAATGCATAGGCATGCCTCTATCTGAAGGTATGTTACATGACGGTCTTGCATTATCAGTTCACGTACGGCATCGATGTTTTCTGGCACAACGGCTGTTTTTGGACGACCTTCACGGAATTCGTCTTTGAGCGAGCGTCGGCCACGATTGAATTCGTTGTACCAGTTTTTCACAGTGCTATAGGATGGTGCTTCATAGCCATACAAAGATTTTAGTTCATTGATGCACTCTTGTCGCGATAATCCACGTCGAAAGTTGTGTTGTTCACGAGTTAATTCCATTTTTTGGCCGAGATAATTTTTTGATTCCCTGTAAATAAAACAATTCACGATTAAAAGACAAAACGTTCTGAGTGATGTTATGCTAAAAAATGTCAAACTTTCCAATCGAAATGTCAGATTGCACCTGGCAACACTTAGTGTTGCCTAGTCCAGAAATATATATAGCAGCCTATGTACTAGGTCGTTTTTGCGATTAAGTGGAGTCTTTCGTTGTTTTCATGAAAGTAGGTAGCGTTCGTTTTTTCACTGTTCAATTCTCTTTCATCATCATATCCCAAACCATATTTCCAATGTGATGGGGGGTTGGAACCTGTAAGCCTACACCGCACAGGTCTTTTGCTGACAGAATCTCTGGATATTTAACATTATGCTTGCAAAAATATATATCCTGCAGCCAGGGCATTATAAGGGAGTCGGTTACACCCGAATTTAGCTCTTCCTTATTTCCTTCCTTATCAAAACGACGTTTTTTCTAAAGTGTTTGACAATAATCTTCATTGATTTTTGCTTCAAGCTTTTTATCTCAAAATTATTTCAGCAAACCAGAGAGATCTTCGTCTTCCAAGCCAAAATCACCACCCATCTAAAGAATGTTCACTATATAATTCCTCCAAAAACGGTTTTTTGGCTAAAGTAATTAAGAAGTTAGAATCCAATCAAATATATCTTGAGATAGAACAAATATTAATTGTAAAGTGAATATACCATAATTAAATTTTAGCTATTATGCAGAGCCCGACAAAGAATTGCATCTTGAGGTAGTAGCCTGGTTTATGTAGTTGCGATTTTCTGTGAGACTATTTTAAGAGAGCACTTCTATCGCCCGCACAACCTATGGTGATTTTCGCAAAAGCTTTCTTCTTCCATTTATTATTGTTGTTTTCTCCGCATTGGGCGTAACGCCAGCTGTACACCGTTGTTTTTGCAGCCTGTGACGCAATATTTGCATTTCATTCGTTTTGCATTTTCGCATGAGGCATTTTGATGAAGCGCTCAACAATAAAGCAGCTAGCAACCGAGCGCTGTAGACCGACCGAACGACCGATGAGTGGGTGGCAACTTTCATTGAAATAAATCACAGCCAACTAGAAATTCCAGCAATGCGTATATTGCACTCAACCCAACTAACAACAGATACATTATCTCCTCAAAGCCGTTTCAGTTTCCTCCTCAACACGCACAGCTCTACTCGCTTTTGCCTTTGCTTTGCTACGCCATTTTCTATATGACAGCGCAACCCCAGCGGAGACGAAACGCAACTCATCCATTCATATTTGGTAAAAACAAGCGCTGAGCGGTGAGGGCAGCTGGGAGGCACGGGCACTAGAGCGCTGCAGCTGGAACAGCCCCCACAGAGCCGTTCACAGAGTGACTAAATAAATGACTGAACGAACTCATCGTGTGAAATTACATACATACATACATATATGAAGTATTCGTTGTGGTTCTTATAACCGTCGAACGGAGTGTGTGTATGTGCTATTCTACTGACGATACATTTTTCCACCAGCACATCATTTTGAGTGATGTCAATTAGATTGATTTGATCAGCGAAAATGTGTGATTTATCAGCCAGCAGCATCGATTGAAGTCCAATCTATACACAAACTCCATCCCGCAAACGTGTCAGTATCTATCACAGTCAATGGAAAAGTAGGAAGACACGCTTGCTCAAAAACATACATATATACTTAGGAGTATGTAGCTCTGCGCACAGCTGCTTTGGTAAAATGGCACTCATTTGTGTGCGCTTTTCTGTTCGCTATAATTTGTGCAACTCCACCCACTTTCTCCTGCCACACGGCGTATGTACACCCGCATCACCCAGCCCATCTGCTGCCCCAAACTCATCATCAACATATAGTATGAATAAGTAATTCGCATTTGGTCGCAATTCACAGACTCCTCGTCAGCGCAGGGAATGTGAGCCGGGGGAGCGTTTTTAACGACAAAGTTTTGCGCAAAGTATCGGCTGTAGCTTTCTACATGGCTCATCTTCATCATCAATCAGTCATCGATACATGTCGGTCGCCGCCGCCGCTCCACCCACTTCTACGGCATACTTGTGCATCCCGAGCAGGCCAAGATAGACAGCCACGCAGGCAGCTTGGCAGAGAGCGCTGTGCCCCAAGCGTTGAAACTGAAATTCTTTTCATACACTTGTCTTCCATTCTTTGCTAGCTATCAACAAAACATTTCTTTTTATTTTTTGTACACACTTTTTCATTTTTTTTATACATTTTGTTTAATGCCCTTGAGATAAATACTTCACTTTCGCGTTGCTGTTGTTATCCGCTAGGAAAATCGCAAATCTCTTGCACTTGTCTGCCACTTGAACTGTTGCCTCATTGTTT
This sequence comes from Bactrocera dorsalis, assembly GCF_023373825.1. Lineage (NCBI taxonomy): Eukaryota > Metazoa > Arthropoda > Insecta > Diptera > Tephritidae > Bactrocera > Bactrocera dorsalis. The sequence continues at coordinate 40,033,351 of NC_064307.1, forward strand.
TTGAATTGTATGCGGAACTGTGATATGCCAAATGATGTTTCCTTAGTGTAATTTTTATCTCGGTAATGCTGGCGGTAATGTACAGGCACGTGTTCTCGCGTATGCTATATCCTTTGCTCGAGACTAATGGCTGTGTTTGAGTTTGCAGCGCAGCAATTTGTCATAGACTTTAAATTTATTTTTTATCTTATTGTGGCAAATTTGTTGTTTTTGAAAAGAAAAGTGATTTCAGTTACATATATGCGATTTAAATATACCGTAAGTGGCATATCAAATAAAAATGAAAAATTATTTTGAGCAAGCGACCGCCTAAGCTGGAATGGCACAGCTCCAACTGTGCGGCGAATGGAGTCATTCGGGTCTTCGTCGATACTTTCATTCTCTCAGAGCATTTTCTGTGTGCACTCTGCCGTGTTTATGCAAATGTTCATTATCCACTACAGTAAACCGATCCATGGTTGCGCGAATTACCGACACTGCTGGGCGATTAAGTTGACCGAATATTGGTTGCAAACGTAGTCATTTTGGTTCGGAAAACGAAGAAAGCCTTTGATCGATGAAGGCAAACAGTTTTCCAAAATATGTCTGTTCATTATAAAATGGAAACCAAATTGAGTAGAAATCAAATAACAGCAGAAAAAAACACCAACTTCGAAAAATGTCTTGAACCATTGAAACCTACACCCTTAAAACCACCTGTTCTTTCAAGTTAATGGATTTATGTTGACTCTATATCATATGAATTTATTAATACACTGTTTAATTAAAAAGTATTTTTTCATTTTTAAATCCCGGTATTGGCTTTGACGTTTTTTCTTTTCGATAATATCCGCAGCGTGATTGTACATATGTAGGTGTCTCGGTACACAAGTTATTTTTCCAGTTTGGTCTTGTTAGAATGATTCGATTTAAGCTAAAACTGTGTATGCTCGCTAATTTTCTGCCATTGTGATTCTATAATGCTTCTTTCATAGAACCCTCGTCCCTATTGTCAAGAAATTGAAGGAGTCGATTTTCGTTTTAAATTAATTTTTCATCAGCAAACTAATTCGCTACAGACCGAAGCATATAGATAGTCATTACTTCATGCCAGGTCAAAGCTAACTAAAAGGTGGATGCATAAGATCCTCCTCACCAGCCTTCGAAGAGCCACAAACGCAAATGTGTTTGATTGGAACATTGATTACTGTAAACTATGACGTATTTTCTCTTTGTTTAGAGGCAGTTCAGTTGATTTTTGAAATATCGTTAAATAACGCAGTTAATATATTTACTATCCATTTTCTGAGTTATTTATTGACATTAAGTAGAAGACTTCTGGTCTAATCAAAAGATAAAAAAGTTTAAATTTTCAAATGTTAACTGCTGATCAAGTGGGCTCTAAAAAAATGTCACGTGACGTGACCCACGATTTCAACCTTACTAGTAATACGAAACCAAAAAAAGATATTATTCTAGAATAATGTCGCACTCTCTGGTTCCAAGGAAAAATTGGGAAAGAATCGAAATAGGGAGTACCTGAAAAAGGCGCATTTTTTGTTAAGAATTTTTCAAATACAGTAAAAATTTAAATTTGGAAATATGGATAGTTTTGGACATAGACAAGCCTATAAAGAAGATTCTCTAAAAAGTCTATGTACATCAGTCCAGTAGAACCCGAGAAAACGTGGGTATCATTTTGAAAAAAAGCAGTTCCGCCCGAACTAGTTTGGATACCGGGTCTGCAAAATAAAAAGCATCCTACAGTGTTCTCAAAGTCACACTTTGAATAAAAAAGATTTATTTTCTATACTGTATCAGTCGCTAAGGTTAGACCTGTTTTTACGAGCTTGGCGATTTTCATTTGTTAATCGCTCACACTTCGCTGCATGTTCGTGGATTCGTGCCCAAAACCATATTGTACCGACCAATCTCTATATTCGTTAGGCATGGAACCGTTTGATTTTCCTGTTTCCAAAAATAAAGAGAAACTTAAAGGGCCGTCGCTTTGCAAGACAGATGAAAATTGCTGAAAGAGCTAAAGGCTATGCCGAAAATCGAGCTTGAGAAGTGTTTCGACGACTACTTTGAGCAACAATTTGTTAGACTTTGTTCATAATTTTGAAATTCCTAACTTATCCTTCGAAATTTATGTCGTCTCCTTCAAAGTAATACCCCTTGGCCCGAATATCCTTTGGCAAAGTTTTTTCAAATCCTCGAAACTGTTTTCAAAGTAAATTTTCGGAATAGCCTTTAATGCGTTTGGCGATTCTCTTTTTATCTCCTCAATTGACCAAAAACGGTTTCCCCTGAGCAGTTGTTTTGAGTTTTCTGAATAGTCAGAAGTTACACGGAGCTAAATCAGGCGAACTCGGTAGTTGCGACACGATATTGGTCGAAAATTCGTCGTCAACCCATTTTCGTCCCTCTTTGATTAATTTGTACTACTCAAAAACAGTTTCTCGCGGCAAACAATTATCACCAAAGAACTTTTTCAACATTTTGAACGTTTTCTATGCTTCGTAACATTTCTGGAACGCTTCGACTGGGATGTCCGCGAGTACCCTCGTCACAGCCGCCTGGATGTCCGTAATCGACTCAAAATGGGTTCCTTTGACCACCGATTTTGTTTTAGGAAACAAAAAAAGTCACAGGGTGACATGTCGGGCGAATAAGGCGGCTGTTGCAACACGGCGATCCCTTTAGAGGCCAAATACTGGGACACGCTAAGGGCGGTGTGGCACGGCGCGTTGTCGTGATGAAGGATCCAGTTACGAGCGATGTCTGGGCGCACCCTATTGACTCGTTTTCGCAATCTTTCTAGTACTTGGCAATAGTAGACTTGATTCACAGTTTTTCCCGGTGGAACGAATTCTTTGTGGACGATTCCACGGCTATCAAAAAAGGCAATAATCATCGTTTTCACCTTCGACTTGCTCATGCGAGCTTTTTTCGAGTTTTTTTGTGAGCTTTGGCGTTTGATTTCCGGGTCGTATTGGAAAAACCAGCTCTCATCGCCTGTAATAACTCGATCAAGCAGCGTGGGATCATTTTCCACTTATTCCAAACAGTCTTCTGCGACGGTCATTCGATGCTGCTTCGATTTCGTTTTACCATTTTTGTGACGAGCACTACAAACACACGTCTACTCAACTTGACGCAGCAGGTGAACTAAACAAGCTAGAGCGATGGTACATATATCAATGGAGAGGGGAGTGATGCCGGAAAAAGAGAAAGGGTCACAGGTTTACCACAAGCGCGGCAATAAAATCAGTCTCATTACTTAATTGTCAAACCTCGTATTATACAACTCATATTGACAACCGTCTTCGTTTGTAATCTTTAATCTAATTATCCACATCGGCATCACACTTTTCACTGCTACTATGTCCAATAAAAATACTACAAACCTGCTTTAATTTTAAATCTTCAGATAAAAAAATTCCAAAACCAAACTATTAAAATTCGTCCACAGTTATTTAACATAGAAGAACCTACTTATTTAACTTATGTATGTACACATTTTTATAAAAATAAATATTATTTAGGACAGTGAAATTGTCTAGTAACGATCCATGAGCCAAGCCAATTAATCTGCCAGCGTTCATTTGTTCCTAAATCTAATATATGCATTAGACCTACAAGCCATATAAAACACCGCAATTTGTCAACCGCGTGTCCAAGTAACCAAAATCACATATGGACTTTTGCTACGAGCATGTGTATATGTGTGTATACATATATACATACTATATATTTGGCTGTAGAAAATGCCTTAACAGCGTAGCAGCTGTGTGCTGAGCGGATTTAATTTTTCACACAATAATTTCGCGCGTACAAATGGTGGCCAATACAAGAGCCGAAATCAATTCGCTTACAAAGCAAATGGTAAATGGTTAAAGGCGAACGAATGGTAAAATAGCAAATGGTTGAAACCGCAGGGCCTATTAGCCACATGCGCGTCTGCGTGACATTTCGATATCAATCAAAGTTTCGCGTTCGCTTTTATTGTTATTGTTGTTGTTGTTGCTGTTGAGGCTTTTGCCATCATAGCACGTGAGCTATGAGTGTGCGTGCGAGTATCCAATTCCACATTTGCCAGCGACCACAGCAAAACCGGTTGCGCGCTGAGCGTTGGGCGCGTAAAAAAGACATTTTGACAAATTTAAGTAGCGCCATCTAGACGCAAATTTAATAGGTTTTCTGCGGCCTGTCACAATAATTCATCAGTCAGCCGAGCGCTACATATGTATGTATGTGAAGAACGTGAGCGCGTTTTATTTGCGCCCGCTCACGCCACTCAAGCGGCACGCCGCTCGGGTGTTGTTGCAAAGTAGGAAATAATGACACTCTTTCGATTAGTTTGCATGTGCGTGCGTGTGTATGTGCATATATTAACTTTAGTATGTATGTATGTGTAAGTTTCTGGAAATCATGAAGGTGTTGGAGAGCGAAAATCTGCGCCACGCATACCAAGGTCACACACATACTTTTGTATATGTACATGTACAATCCGCATATGTGAGACTCCGGCGTGTGGCCAACGTACCCTGCCCACCGAATAATTTTGTAAATGATTTTATTTTATTTCATTTCATTCACATTTCGAATGAATTATTTGCTTTGGTGTGCCAACCGTCTCCCCCCACCCATCCTGCCACATGCGCTAAGGGCGTTATGCCGCACACATGTATGCATACGCATGCAATAAAGTGCCTTGCGAAAGGGATCATGCGTAGCGCTGATTCGGCCAAAGTGCGGCGGGGCAGCGGTGAGGCATGAATGACGTGCGCGCATAAATTTTGTTGGTTGGCAAAACTTTTTGCCGCGTGAAAACCGAAAATAGTCAACAAAATAAAAACGGCAGCAACAACAAACAACATGTGGAAATTTCACAAACTGAATGCGCTGAAATGCGCCTCACACGCTGCGTCGCCCGTGTGGCATAAACAGTACGTACCGCTGTGGCACGTCAAGGCAATGTTCGGCATGCCGTTGACTAGGTTGGCATGGCCTGAAGTGCCCTGAATTGGCTGCGCACTGATTTGATTTATTTTATTTGCTTTGTATTACACCCTCAAGTGCTTCCCCAATGAGACGTGTTAATATTCGGGGCGTTCGATGAAAAATTACCCGAATGACTCTTTTATTTGCGAAAATTAAGTGGTAAATATTATGCGTTACCCTCTACTTTATTTACTCACTTACTGCATACAAGCGTGATACTCGGATTATTTCATTGAGTTACATAAGTAAATTAGTGCAAATATTGTGGAAGGACAATTTAAAGTCCAATAGGATACGATTATCTCAATGCGTGCGTACATATATAAATTAATCGGAGGAAATGTGATAATAATTTGTATGTCTATGCCTTAGACGAGCAGCATGTACGATTCATATTGCCCGCTAAAGATACACCTCTTTCGGATCACGCCCAGTTTGTGATTATCTAACTTTACTGGACTTGCGTAGCAGTACGCCTACGTACTAAACCCTTAACTCCGGCTGTGTTAGCTTGTATTTGGCCCTGCGGGACCGCCATTAGGTATTACTTCGCAGGACCAAGCTGGGCAAAAATGCCTCTTCAGAAACTCCTTTCGTAGTTATTCAGCTGCTCTCAAGCTTCTTCGCTGTCGTTCTCTTATCCTGAGTTCATGGATCGCTATTGCGGCCCACTCTTTAATTTTTGCCCATACCAACTTTGATTGCAGCATGTGGCTTATAATGATGTCAGGCGTCATCCTTTGGTTTGTTATTCCATCGATGGTAGTTCTCTCCATTACGTATCTCGAACAGAATAAAAAGATATGCTCGGTGTTTTCGTTGGCACTGCTGCAGAATGAACATTTTGTGTCATCGTCGTGGCCGAATCTGTACAGATATTTCCTGAAACAGCCATGGCCTGTCGAGAATTGCGTCAGATAAAAGTCTGTCTCCCCATGCTGTCTCTCAATCCAAGCTGATACGTTTTTAATGAGCCTGTGCGTCCATCTTCCTTTTTCTGCCGCGTTCCAATGTCTTTGCCACTCTTCGGGGCTAACCTGTCTCCCCTTTTTTCGCTCTTCAGCTGTTAAACGCCTATTCATAGCTTTAGAGTTTAGGTATGCTCTACATAGCTCTGAGGCCAAGACATAAGACCAGTATGATACTGGCCGCTTCATGTGAGACCGTTCTGAATGCACAGGCCACTCTGATGGCACATAGCCTGGTCACTGCTTTTGCCTTATTGGCATTTGTTTTTTGACGCAGTGCTTTTTCCCATAGAGGGGCCGCATTCAGCAGTGTTGACTGACTTACTTTAGCTAGTAGTGTTATCGATAGAGTGTGTACCCCCATTTGTGTTTCTTTTGTAGATCTAAGTCATTGCTTAATATATTACATGGAATTAATAATTTTATATAGTTTACGTAACACTAATTATTTACTCATTCGATTACATTAATCGAGTCGCCTTCAAATGGCTCCCATGCGATATTATTCACTTACTACTGTGGGCAAAAAATAGTAAGACTTTTTAATTTAAGTTTGTATCACTGCTGATTTTTACGATGAGTTAAATTATTCAACAAAGAAGTTCCATTAAATTTCGTGTGCGGAATTAAATTTCCGGTGCCAAAGCGTTCACAATGTTGGAGAAGGCCTTCGGTGATAATTGTTTGCTGGAAGAATCAGTTTAAACTATTTTGAAAAATCTTATAAAAATTCACCTTCCCTTAACCACCGTATCCACCTGATTTAGCACCGTGTGGCTCCTGGATATTCACCACACTCAAACGACCACTACGGGGAAACCATTTTGAGTCAATTGAAGCCATTAATTAGAAAGAAGAAACGTGTATTGGCAAGTGTATTCGAAGAATACGTAAAGAAATTTAAAATTATGAATAAAGTCTTACTTTTTTTGCACATAGTAATAATACAAACGATTTTCGGTCAGAAGTATGGAATGGGCTTTAAGAAAGTTTTAGAAATTTCAACGGAATTCTCTGGTAGCGCTTTTGAGTAATTAACCAGTGGTTAAACCAACAGTTGGCTTGCAGAGTATTGATTAGATCCCATTTGTTTAGCTTGCCATATTATTTTGAAACTAAGCTTACGCCGGATGTAGCTGTGAAAATAGATGTTACTAACCAGAGATCGTTTCATATTTTAAAAAAAACTATATAAAATCACTCTTCAATTACTATTGCATTCAATGCAACCGTATTATTCAGACACAATGCACCTGGCACCCTTCGTAAGCTATCACACGACGTGAGATATTTTTAGAAAAAACTAAATGAAACTGGATCCTCATAAATATCTAGGGCTTATCCTGGATCCTGGATAGGCAGCTTTCATGGAAGCCGAATCTAGAAGAGCGAGCAAAATAGGCATTGATTGCCCCATACTGCTGTGGAGGAGCTATTGGCAAGAGGTGGGGTCTCTCCGAAAGTGGTCCTCTGGCTCTATGACACCATAGTCAAGCCCATTCTGTTCTATGGAATCTTTATATGGTGAAGGGCTTTAGAAAAGTCCACACTTGCAGAGAAATTCGAGAGTGTTCAACGGGCGGCGCTCATCAGCATGTGTGCTGCACCAAGGTCACTCCAACCGTGGCACTTAACGCCATCTTGCACATTGTGACGTAGACGAAAGGTGAAAGTTGCTATCGGACTGAGAGAATCTGGGTTCTTAAAAGAATGCGTATTTGATCACTAGGATATGCCCACACACTTTGACTGCATACCAGATCATCTAGAACGTGGAGTCGACAAACCGAACTCTGGCGGCTCGTTCTCTGCCCATATACCGACAAGAGAGCTATGGATGAGAAGAAGCTATTTGAGGAGAGATTCAGTGACCTTCTTTACGCATAGGACAAAGTTTGGGGGAAAGATTGTTGGAGGGGTTTACTGTGGGGAGCTCCAGTTTCAGACTTTCTCACTACTTCAGTGCCTTCCAAGCTAAGGTTGTAGCCATCATGATAGCAGTAGATTTGTTGCTCCTGAGTGCGGCCTCCTTAGAGAAGTGACCATTCACGCAGATAGCAGGGCTGCGATACTAGCCTTTAACTCATTTACAGTGCGGGAAGCGTTGGTCGAGGTGTGCCTAACCTCGCCATCAATAGCATTGAGTGTCTTTGTGATAAGACTGGTATGGCACAGCGGAATCGCAGGTAATTGTAAAGCTGATGAGCTAGCAAGGAAAGGAACCCTAGAACCACTATCAGTAGAATGGGAACGGGTGCTCCCGTATCGCCTTGTGGTCTACTACTAAATAGCTGGGCTTCGCGGAAACTTGGCCAGCGCTGGGACACCATTGGTACTTTCACATTCGCAAAAGCCTTTTGGCTCAAATGACTGCATATACTAGTCCACGTGCGATCATCGATCAGCCATCTAACGTAACCTATCCTGTAGCTACTAGAATTATCGCTATAGATTACAAAAAGGTCCTTCGTTATCGACCTCCTTGACTTCTTTTCCTTTAATTAGTTAGATTACGAATGGAAAGTTATGTTTATTATTATAATTCAGATGAACAAATAGATTTTTCTTTTTTTAGTCTTAAGGCTGAAATCCCAGTTATATAAGGACCTAAGTTTTATATATGGAAAAAATTTTGCACTTTTTACAAGCTCATACGTTACACAGCTTACATTGACACCACATTACAATTCCATCTGCCACATTTCTCTCTCACTTAACTCCTACACGCGAAAAAGTGCAATCCATAAGCGGCATCCTGCTGCTGGCGCAATGCCCAAATATAAATAAAGTGTCATGGCGACGAGAACGAAAGAATACATCAAAACAACAAACACCTGCTGAGCGGCGGCGACCGCCCGCCGTCGCCTTCACGGCTGTCTGGAGACGTGGTGGCTAATGTTGCAAAAACTGCGTTACCAATACACCAAATCCAGTGCAATTGCGACGGAATGGAGAGCAGCAAGTGGCGGACACATACATAAGTAAGCGAGAAATGATGTTGGCTAATAAAGTCATGAATTATTTGCGGCGCTGTAGCAGGGCCTAAAGCTGTGCTGCCCACAGAAATGGGACTCAGTCAACTAGACCCAGTGAGTGTGGCGCAAACCGAGAACACTTCACATTAGGTTGCATAAATAAGCAAATGCGTTGTGGAGCGACAGTATTAATGGGACATCCAGCGGGGGGGAGAGCGCACCTTCCTTTGCGATTGCGCAATCACTCGTGGCAAGTTGCGCTGGGGCACGCTGGCGTCTTTGAATTATGTTGGCGCTATTTTTGTGCACATTAACCCATTAACGCTTGGCAGATGCGTTTTTGTTATTGCTACTCGCACTAAGGGGGGGGCTGCACATATTTTGCGTCACTTAAGCATTGCAATGCGCCATGCAATTGAACCAATAAACAAGTCAAAGCATTTAATTTTCTCAACATTTCCACTTCACCTTCGTCTTTACACTATTTATGTTTCTTATTTATATGGTATTTTATTTCGTTTCGTTGCAGTTATGGCGCCAGTTATGATTTAGCGTCGCGGCGTAAGAATGCCACGCGTGAATCCACAGCCACGCTGAAGGCCTGGCTCAGTGAGCACAAGAAGAATCCATATCCGACCAAAGGCGAGAAGATCATGTTGGCCATTATCACCAAAATGACATTGACACAGGTGTCCACGTGGTTTGCGAATGCGCGCCGACGCCTCAAAAAGGACAACAAAATGACTTGGGAGCCAAAGAATCGCACCGAAGACGAAGATGAGGACGCGTTGGCCTCGGACGAGGAGAAACCACGCCACAGTGAGGAGATGAGCATGAATAGTGTTGGTGTTGGTGGTGTTGGCTGTGCGGAGCGCAGGCGGCCACTCGGCATGGAGTACCCTGGCGGCGCCATAAACGTTACAATTGGCAACAACACAACAGTTGCGGCAAATGCAGCGACGACGACGGCAGCAGGTGCCGTAGATGGCGGCGTGAGTGGCGTGGGTGCAACAATTGCGGCTGCGACGTCGACGGTGTCGGCGACCAGTAACCAACATTCCCACATAGGCAGCAAGAGTGTGGGCGCCGTCGGTGCAATACAACCTGCAAAAGGTAAGCTCCCTCCAGTCAAGTCGACTGCAAGACATACCTCAGAATGGCCATGCAAAGGCGCATCACGAAGCCTCTGTGGTTTGGGCAGTGGTCCTGTGCACTGCCGCGGCGCGTCAGCATTGTTTGACTGGCACTGGCGTGTGGGTGGCATAATTGAATGCCTGCACGAGCTCGCCTCTTGCGCGTACCAAGATGCGCATGCTGTGTGTGTGTGTTTGTACTTTTTGTGCTCTTAAATACTTCACTTGTTCATCACAAACGCAATTCAATGGCGCAATTGTTCTGTTCTTTGCTTTATTGGCGACTCTATTGTCTTGTACGTAGCTTCGTTCGCTGCAATTGCTGCTTCTGCGCCGTTGTTGTGACTACTGATTTTCTCATTCCTTTTATTGCAGTTACTTTGGCGGCTGCTAACTGTCAGCAACTAACTGATTTCTGGTTTTTGGATTGTGCGCTTTGTACGCGAGGCGCCACATACTATTGTTACACACCTTCGCGTTCGAAATTCACCAGCATTTTCGCTGTGAAACAGCATTTGTTGTTTAATTCAAGGGTTTCATTGAAATTAAAAATTGTTATCGTTATTTATGAAGTGTGGTTATATAAAATGACTTAACAAGCGTGTACAAAATTATTATAAAAGATAACAAAGTGTACAGGGTGTTCCAAATGTTGTCTTTAATTTGGAGAAATTGTTAAAAAAAAAGCAGTAACTGAGGCTTCATGGTAGCTATATTTCCCTTTACAGGTACATTTCATATATCCACTATGTTTATAAATACAACGAAAACCTAACTCATAATCCAAGTTTCGAAGATATTTTGTCGAATAAAAAAATTTCCCTTAAAAAGACTTGCTTTTGACCGATCAGTTTGTATGGCAGCTATATTCTGTAGAAGTCCGATCTAGAAAAAAATTTCGTAGATTGTAGCCTTAAACTGGATAGAAATCCATGACAAATTTCGCGAATACGCCTCGACAAATAAAAAGCTTTCTTAAGCTCAAGTTTATTTGTATCATTCAGCTTGTATGGCAGCTACTATATTGCCCTAATCTGACCAATTTGTTCGAAGAATGTAGCGGTGTCTTAGACAATAATTTTATGCACCAATCTAGTGCAAAAAGTTTTTTGAATGTGGACTAAGATTGAAAGATCAGTCAGAAGCTAATTGCTATGATGGTTCGATATCGGCAGTTTCGGCAAATGAGCAGCTCTTTGGTGAGAAAAGGCGGTGTGAAAAATTTCAGATTGATATCTCAAAAGCTGAGCGATATATACAGATGGACATACGGACAGACAGACGGATAGACAGACTAATATGGGCAAAGCGACTGGTCACCCAGATCATTTATACAAAGATAAAATACGCATGTGAGGAAAGTTCTCTGAGTGCCACTCAAGCAGCTCACAACTTCTGGTCTTAGACCAAGTATACTTTGGTAAGTCAAAAAGCAGCCGTTTTAAGGTGAGCTAAAGTGAGAAAGCAATCATCCCTCCTCTCACCTCGTTGTGCGCTGCGCTTGATTTGGGACCCGCCACGTAAAAAACTCCGTGAAAAGTATACAACAGTCTCGGATGAGAGACCCCCTTCTGAGGTGTGGTCTTTTTTTTATACCTAAAGTCTTACATTCGTTTCTAAAAAATATAAACAACCAGAAGTGGTGATGCATTTGTTAGATCTTCACACTACTGGCACTCAAAACTTCAGAAAGTCTTTATTATAGAGGCCCCCACTAAACAGGCTTTGCCGTACTTCCACAGCGAACACAGTGTGCTGAAAATAGAATGATAATGTTAGCCGAATTAATCATTTATGTTTGAATTTTAAACTCTCAAAATACAAAACAAAAAAAAATATCAAAAACAAAACTAAAACGGATAAGATAATACTTATCAGTTATATGGGATCTTGGGCGAGTTTTCATCCGATTTTATACATTTTAAGCACAAATGTGCAATGTTATAAGAAAAACACGCTCTCTCAAATTTATTAAGATAACTCACATATTGGCCGATTTATGCGATATAAAGTTACTCGCAAGTTGGAAAATCTTTATATTAGATATATGGGGCTAAGGGAAGTATAAGCCCCACTCAATCCATTTGTAGCACAGAGACAAAGTACTATCAGCAAAAGATTCTCTCTGAATTTCAATTATATATCTCACACATTGACCAATATTTTCGGTAAAGAGTCCATATATTCAGTACCTAGGGGCTTGAACGGTTTTGATTCGAGTTAAACAATTTCTAGTCATAAAGTGCCAAACCTCAAATGCACTATTTGTGCAGGGTTTTATTCAGATATATTATTACATTCATGAATTATGACTGGAAAGTTTCAAAAGAAATTTAATATTGTGTTATATGGGAAGTGGGCCTGACTGTAGTCCGATTTCAGTCATTTTCACACTGTAATATAGAAATATCCGTAGAATGTCAAATACTGAATTTAAATCGGTAGTGCGGGTCTCAATATAAGCGATTTTCCCTAAAAGTGGGCGGTGCCAAGCACATCGTCGAAAATTCATACCGGTTCATATTAAAGCCTTCTCATAAAATTTTATATCTCTTTTTATTATACTCTCGCAACAAAGTTGCTAAGGAGAGTATTATAGTTTTGTTCACATAAGGGTTGTTTGTAAGTCCTAAAACTAAAAGAGTCAGATATAGGGTTATATATACCAAAGTGATCAGGGTGACGAGTAGAGTTGAAATCCGGATGTCTGTCTGTCCGTCCGTCCGTGTGACCGTGCAAGCTGTAACTTGAGTAAAAATTGAGATATCATGATGAAACTTACACGTATTTTTTGGCTCCTCCAGAAGGTTAAGTTCGAAGATGGGCAAAATCGGCCCACTGCCACGCCCACAAAATGGCGAAAACCGAAAACCTATAAAGTGTCATACTAAGCTATAAATAAAGATATTAAAGTGAAATTTGGCACAAAGGATCGCATTAGGGAGGGGCATATTTGGACCTAATTTTTTTTGAAAAGTGGGCGTGGCCCCGCCCCTACTAAGTTTTTTGTACGTATATCAGAAACTACTATAGCTATGTCAAGCAAACTCTATAGAGTCGTTTCCTTCAGGCATTTCCATATACAGTTCAAAAATGAAAGAAATCGGATAATAACCACGCCCACCTCCCATACAAAGGTTATGTTGAAAATCACTAAAAGTGCGTTAACCGACTAACAAAAAACGTCAGAAACACTAAATTTTACGGAAGAAATGGCAGAAGGAAGCTGCACCCAGGCTTTTTTAAAAATGGAAAATGTGCGTGGCGTCGCCCACTTGTGGACCAAAAACCATATCTCAGGAACTACTAATCTAATTAATTTTACAGCCAAATGAAAAAATATGTAAATGACGGATAATGAAATCTCGATTATCACTTTATCATGCGAGAGTATTGATTTATAGCGCTTCAAGTAGTTTTAAGCAGGGTCATAATATAGGGAGTGGACATAGTTATCAACCAATTTCATTCATTTCCATACTGTTCGTAATAGTTCTCATAAAAATTGTCTTAAGCGAATTTGAGTACTGTAGCTGTGATGGTCTAGGAGATCTGTACATTAAACCTATTAGAGGGCAGTGCCACCATCAATTTTTACTCAAGTAACTGCTTACATGAACGCCACCGGAATGTTCATATATCTGTATTGATCTCGATTAGTTTTAGGTTAGACTTACAACCGTTGTTAAGGAAAACAATTATACTTTGTAGCAACATGTTGCAAGAGTAAGAAATGTGGTTTGGTTGAGCATGGACCGTGCCGAAAAAAAGAAAATTATTTTCATTGTTGATACTTTGTAGGATATGGTGAAAATAAATTTCTTGCTTATCGTTGACGGTTCCCAAGATGAACACGAATTGCTCAAACGGCAAGCATTTCAAGGATTTACTACAATTGAAACTAATATCGCAAAAATATATGGTATGCGTGTGTTGAACACGCAATAAAAAGCAAGTAAATTGCTTAAAATATTGGAGAAGGTCAGTTGTCGTGCGAAAAATCATAATATCAAAACTTTTCCAAAATCTCCCATTAAATTCACCTCAAATAAAGGCGATTCGTTATAATCAATGCTTATTTTATATATCCAATATATGCACTTTGTGCCCTTTTCAATGCCAAAACATCCATCAACAATTACAAAAACAATAATAAGGGAAGAAAGTCAAGAAATAAGTGAAAATTTGAAAATATGTCCATTTATGACGTTGAGGCCATTACCGAAGTGCCTCTCAATGTCAACTTGTGTCATCCACTCCACACCACTTCACGTCACTCCGGCACACTTCAATGCTCGACAAACGTGCTTTGAAGATACATATATATTATATATATATATATATATATATGAGCGTATGTTTGTGCAACTACAACAACAATAATGCCACTTGTCAGTCATCACTCCAATTTGCTTTCATTTAGAGTCAGAAAACCACCCTCATATTTTTCGGGATGTTTTGGTGTATCATTTTGCGCCAAATTAAATTCTCAACCTGATTTTATTTCACACACACACACACATAAACATATGCACACGATGATGTCGCCTTTTTGTTTGAGGGTTAATTTCATTTACGACCGCGCAAACAAAACAAAAACAAAGCTCTACTACAATAACAAATATAATAAAAGCATAAATACTCAAAAATTGGTGGATCGACGAGAGCAGTGAGGAACGGTAGTAACTCCACAACCGCTGTGCCGTGTAGCAAGTAAAGGCAATGTGGGCGCAATGCAGTTTGGAAGTACTGAAATGAAAACAAAGGGCTGAAACTGAGAAAATCATTACCTTATTCACACCAAAGCGACCGTCATCAAGTAGAAGAGATGATAGGTGTGGCGATGGTTGGGGCGGCCGGCGAGTCGTGTGGCATTCAATTTAAGTGTCGTTGAGCTCTTTATTACGTTAGTGTGAATTTTATGCGCCACAGCCGCTCAACTCAAACCACTTGTAGCTAAGAAAATGTGTGATACATACCCATTAGGAAATTGTTGTGTTGGGATTTTTGAAAATTTTATCGCAATTATATGCATTCGAGGAACAAAGTTTTCAAAATTTTTGAGGATATTTATTCACTTTTTATAAAAAGGTCGAAAAAATTCCCTCATTTGTCTAGTCTTCATATAAAAAAAAAACAAAAAAACTTTGTTTTTATTTTTTAGTACAAGATTATAACTTTTTGATTACGCTTTCTATGTATTAAAGATAATCACTTATAAAAATATGATATTTGATTGAGGTCTGTATTGAGTGATTCTTTATCAAACTATTTCCAAGAGCAAGTTCACGACGTTCATAAGTCTGGATTGCTTAATCCAGTATACTGTAACTGTTGTTTGATTTTTAGTACCAATTGGTTGTGAGAAATGGACTACTACTAACACTAACCTTCTTGGTAGGGTTCGTGGCCAATCTACAACGTCTGCCGTATTTTGAGTTCGGCACCCGTTTGCATTGCATCTCTACATCGAACTTACAGAATGTCGGTTTTACTCGCTTTTGGGTATAAACCGCAACCACCACGATATTCCAAGAGGAAACAGTCCGCATGAATAGTTTGGAGCGAACTCAAAGGGCTCCTGCTCCCTTTGGTACAAGAATGAAGTTTCCGATCAGACTTCGTAGCCGAAAACACTACCAGTGGAGCCTCCATACAGCTCTGGTCGGGTGGCTAGGGATTGAACCCCATACACACCACTCACACAAAAACTAACCCTAATTCCCAGTTAAACGCCTTCGCCGCTTAAACAACTCATGCGCATTCGACCCTAACAGTTCGGTATTCCGACTAGTGGACATCACACTGCTAACATCCAAGTGTACATCGGTTCAGCTAATCCTCATACCACCCAAATCTCTAAAGTCCGAGTATATCGGGTATTCTGCATTTATATACACCCAGGCCTCGACCCGCGCTTCTCAAAAAGATCCCGAACTATCATGTAGCCATCTCTGATGGAAAAATGCATTCAGAGGCCCTGTAAGCAAGAACCACAGACTAAGAGAAAATCAGAAGTCTGGGATACTCTCAATAAACCAACGTACCGAACGTACTCATAAGTCTCTCGACCGTTAGGACGGACTATAGTCCCAACGGTCTTGCCCACTACATCTAACTATCTCATATAGAAGCTTCCTGCTACCTATATAATTCTCCCTCTCCATACCATCATCGAAAATTCAAACACTCCACAGTAATGATACACTCAAGCTCCTTCTTAACCTGAATGCAACAGCACGCAGTAGAACAATCAGGTCAAGAGGGGGTGCACCTAAAAAAAATTGCAAAACATCCGTCGGAACAGTGCGGCATACAGGCAGACATCATGCAAGCACCATACACCCGAGATCATCATCGCTACCTCTTTCCATATTGCAGCTCCATAAGCGGGACAAGCCAAGATATATGGTGCGAACAGCACAATGACTGAGGCCCCAATCGCTCCGCAAAATGCTTCCTACTTTACCTGTAACCGCCTGCATGCGCTCCTTCATTCTCACCAAATAACAGTTGTAACAGTCTTCCTCTTTAAGTCTTGACTTCACACAATACAGAAATCCATTGAAAAAATATCAAAAACTTAATATCCAACGAAAAGTATATACCGCTTTTCCTACTGGGCTATCAAAAATTTGCACACGCATTCGCATTATTGAAAGCTGGCAAGGACGTGTGCACAAAAACAGCAATACTGATAATAACTCTGTGTGCTGCTGGCTGCCGCATATGAAATAAACGCAGTACTGCCACAATGCGACACAAGTGCGGTCGTCGCAGCTTCCAAGCACTTTCGCTTCGCTCTGTTGTTTCCTCTTTCTTTATTGCCACTGCTGGCTGTTGCACTAACAGCAACCCTTCTGTGTTGCGAGTCGCGAGTGAAATGTGTTCGAAATGAGGGTGTTACCAATGTATGTATGTATGTATATACATTAACGGTAGTTGCGGCTTTGGCTTTTATGCGGCGCGTGTCTGGCGGCTACGTTTTTTGGTTAACCGACCAAATATCCATCGGTATTCCCCATGGTTTCTTTGTATGCTTGCTTCTCTGGCTATGTTACCGACCGCTCGGCTTACTGTCGTCTGCTCGGCTATTTCTTATGCAAGCCTAGTGTGGAACAAACACACGCCACCTTATTGTGTTTATAATCGTATGCAGCTCACGTCGGCCGGCATAAATCTAATGCGCCCTTTTCCGGTCTCCAATATATACGACTTTACTTGTGTGTGTATATATGTATATGCAGTTCATCATTGACAACAACACAAATAGCATTGGCAACAATTGACTCGCAACACACTTAGTAGTCACTCAGTCAGTTAGTCCTTCAGTCTGTTGGTAAGTCTGTCAGCCAGTGATTGAGTCACTCAGTTTTGCATTCACTTAACGCCTCTGGAATGAATTTGAAGTTCACATTTCGATGATGAGGTCGCTGACATTTTGCGAATTAACTGCTTATAGTACATAACGGTATATGTAGAGTATAGCATTGGTGTAACGCTTTCACTTATCCACTTTAAAACGGAAATTCGTGGCTGCGTTTAAGCAGATCTCTTTTGTTATTAGAGAAATATGCCCCAAAGGATGAAGTCGCACGTTTCGTCGCCTTAGTAAATCCCGCAGGGAACATATTTGAGACTCAAAGCAACACGTGTTTGGCTGTAGGTGAATATAGCGTAACATAACTGTTTCTATTTTTTTATTTTTGCTTGTATTCTACAAAGTTTTCACTTTGATTTTTGTAAATCGTTATAATATAAGGCTAGTCTGAAAAAATAAAAGTTGGGCTAAGATTTTTTTTTTTTTTTTTTTTTTTTTTTTTTTTTTTTTTTTTTTATTTTTTTTTTTTTTTTTTTTTTTTTTTTTTTTTTTTTTTTTTTTTTTTTTTTTTTTTTTTTTTTTTTTTTTTTTATTTTTTTTTTTTTGTTCTTTTTGTTAAATGGGTGAGCAGGAACTATTTTATCATCAGGAGTAACAGCAACACGAGCTATGATGAGCCCATCGCTCTTAGATAGTACTGTCCTTTAGTCTCCACAAAGTGCTCAAAAATATGCTTAGGTACCTTACTTCTATTTCCGCTATTTCATTTGTGTTTCTAAATGTGTGAGATCCGATGTATTTTAGTCTAGATCTGACAAAGACGGAACTTTCGAGAAAAAAAGTAGATGTGAATCACGTATGCGGCGGTGGCTTGTTCCTCAAAAGCTTTTCAGACTTCGGTAGAGCTCCAATTATCGAAGCTGCACCGACTTGCATGCATCTGCATGTCGGGTGCAATGCGCACTAGTTCGACGGCAGCACTTGAAGTCATGCTTGAGCTAACACCACTTCACTTAGTAATCGGTCATGTAGCCAAACGCACACTGCTACAAATGGAAGCAGAAGGGTGTGCCAGAGGTAACGTAATCTCATCCCTGTGGACGAAAGAGTTAAGAGGTGTTAAACCATTGGCTCTTCTCTCAAGGGACAACATTACTAAAGGGATACACTTCACCAAAAAGCTCAAGGTTACACTTAGCAGAAAGGCTGAATGGAATGGTTCCACTCTCGGTAGTACACTCAGGTGGTACACCGACGGCTCGAAAACGTCGGAGGGAATTGGGAGATCAGAAGTCGTAGGATCACGTATCAAACTCTTCATACCTATGGAAAGTTGTGCTACCATTTTTCAGGTAAAAGTCTTTGCCATAAGTCGGTACATAGAGATAAACCTCCAACGCAAATATCACAACGAACGAATAACCATACCAGAGGCACTTAAAACAATCTCTGCCAATGAGACCAAATTGCTACTGGTGCAGGAGTGAGGGAACGGCTGAATAGCCTAGTGGAACGTAACCAAGTGTAACTCATCTGGGTACCCGGCCACAAAGGTCTGTATAGCCGAGAATGAACTAGCTGATGGGTTCGTCCACTGCACAGCATCTACTGACATGGTTGGTCCTGAACCCTTCATTGCGGTGGATTCCCATACTAACGGGTGATTTTTTTGAGGTTAGGATTTTCATGCATTAGTATTTGAACAGATCACGTGGGATTTCAGACATGGTGTCAAAGAGACAGATGCTCAGTATGGCTTTGACATTTCATCATGAATAGACTTACTAACGAGCAACGCTTGCAAATCATTGAATTTTATTACCAAAATCAGGTGTTCGGTTTCGAAAATTTTTTATCGACAAATTTTGTTCAGCGATGATGCTCATTTCTGGTTGAATGGCTACGTAAATAAGCAAAATTGCCGCATTTGGGGGTGAAGAGCAACCAGAAGGCCGTTCAAGAACTGCCCATGCATCCCGAAAAATGCACTGTTTGGTGTGGTTTTGTACGCTGGTGGAATCATTGGACCGTATTTTTTCAAAGATGCTGTTGGACGCAACGTTACGGTGAATGGCGATCGCTATCGTTCGGTGCTAACAAACTTTTTGTTGCCAAAAATGGAAGAACTGAACTGGTTGACATGTGGTTTCAACAAGATGCGCTACATGCCACACAGCTCGCGATTCTATGGCCATTTGAGGGGAAAAACTTCGGAACCCAATCAATTCATCTCAAGAATGGTTACCCGTAAGTGTGCCACCAAGATCATGCGATTTAACGCCTTTAGACTATTTTTTGTGGGGCTAATCACGTCAAGTCTAAAGTCTACAGAAATAAGCCAGCAACTAGTCCAGCTTTGGAAGACAATATTCCGAAGAAATTCGGGCTATTCCGGCCGAAATGCTCCCCCCCCGTAAAAAGTTGCCCAAAATTGGACTTTCCGAATGGGACCACCTAAGACGCAGCCCGCGGTCAACATTTAAATGAAATTATCTTCAAAAAAGTAAATGTCATGAACCAATCTAACGTTTCAAATAAAGAACCGATGAGATTTTGCAAAATTTATGCGTTTTTTTTTTTTAAAAAGTTATCAAGCTCTTAAAAAATCACCCTTTAT
Source organism: Bactrocera dorsalis (assembly GCF_023373825.1). Taxonomy (NCBI): domain Eukaryota; kingdom Metazoa; phylum Arthropoda; class Insecta; order Diptera; family Tephritidae; genus Bactrocera; species Bactrocera dorsalis. Next base: position 40,053,351 of record NC_064307.1, read on the forward strand.
AAAGAAGCTTCTCCGCATTGAAGAAGGAGAGATAGAGAAATATATAGGCAAGCGTTTTGGCTCCAAGGCATGTGCCATGTCAAGTTGCTAATGGAAGGTTACAATATCAGCAAATTTAAATATGTAAGCACAAGTTCAGGCTATTTTTCGCATTTTACACTGGCCACTACAACATGGGCTCATCGCAAATTGCCGGTTCTGCGAGAGGGAACTCTAGAACTCTGCTAATTGACTGCATAGCAGTTTCCCCAATAAGGGAATCCATATCACCTACCTAGCTCTAGCAAGTATATTGGGCTATATTGATAAAGTGGGGCTAAATGAGCTTTTGTGATTTAGGATAGGGCCACCATCGAATTAAGATAGCGATGCAATCCTCATCTATCTATCTAAATCTTAGGCTTAAGTGTTGATATGATTTTAACTCAACGACTTTATCTGGTTCACTTTTCGTATTGCCGAACGCGCGCAATGTCTAGGTAGAACGCCTATAACGAAAATAAACTTTACTGAGGACAATAAGTTCGGGGCCTACTTTCATCTGTCATATTAGTTATCATAAACTTCTGTTACTAATCTTCTAAAGTTAGATTTCAGTATTCATATTCGAACGAAAGGCCTCTAGTCGTGAATGGAGAAAAGGATTAGTAGGTGAAGATGACACAGCCTCTAAAGTCTTTCAAAATGGTCTGTAGAGTAGGGGAGGGTATATACTCCCAATAATATTCACGTCACTCATTCACAATCCGGTTACCAAAAACTGCTAGCTTCTTCCAAGCGGAATTACTAGATATAGAGAAGGTCTGTGGTGTTTTATTGTATAACTATGAGAGGATACAGAAAGCAGCCATATACACGGATAGCCTGACTGCATTGTTGTCTTTGTCGTGGTCACAGACTAATTCCATCGTAATCAACAACTTCAGGAAGCCTTAAGCTCACTGACAATTCAATTCCATAATTTTGGTTCCCGGCCGCAGGAACATTTTTGTCAACGAAAAAGCAGACGAGTTGGCCAAACCAGAAGACGCTAAAGATGAATCAGTGATATACAAAAGCACCAGATATATATAAACAAATTTTGTATCTGGATAATAGATTTTAAAGGATAAAAAAAATTTATCGTCAGAAATAGATTCGAAAATTTGACACTTTTTTCTGACTTTTACCTCGATTTTTGGTTGCAAATATTAGCGTTCATCGATTCACCATTATTCTCCACATTAGTTCTAGACACCTTTCTAATGTTAATACAACTCATGGATAAGTAAGAGCAACAACAAAATTAAAAGTAATTATTTATAGAAAATGTGAGGCTGCTTTCGTGTGAGGCTAAAGTCATGATTGTTTATTTTCTGAACTGCCAATAGATCAGTACCTCCCACCAATTTATTCATGGTATGCTGTTATTAAAACACTACTGACTAACTCTTGGCGAATCGATCAACTGCTATTTATATAATTAAAAATAATCTGAAAATCCTGTTGAAAGTCATTTTTGTTTTAGAATATTTTCAAATACCAAATACATACATATGTGAATTTGAAAGTTTAACAAAAATTTGAATGTACAAAACAACAACAACTTATACATAAGAAGGTCGTAGACATATTTACGCATTTTGCTTGTATTTATATTATTTCATTTTTGTGCTTTTATTTTTCGGTAAACTGCTGCCACTGACCTTCAGCCACATCGCCATCTACTATCTGCACAAAAGTAAATCATAGCCTATCGGTGTCGCATGTATCGACGAGCAAGAGACTCGCTCACAAAGCTTGACTTTAGTTGGTCGAAAACAGCGTTCTTTATATTTTTTCACCGAATAAACCGTTCGTAGTAAGGGTAGGGAGGGGACAGAGTATCGACAGGCATGGCAGAAACTTTGTTTCAGTCACTGGTGTTGGTAGTGGGGGTGGTGGTGTTGAAATTATCGTGTTGATGGATATTTATCCAGCTGACACTTGTCTGCGCTTCCTGGCCTTCAAACACACACATTTTTTTGCGCGATTACTTAGTAGCTGAAATTGGTAGCTGGCGGTGGTAGCCGCCAACACAAAATAATCGAAAGTCAAACAAAAAATTTCCAAACTTACATATACGCATACAAACACACATACACATATGCACATACATACATATACATAAATCTCTGCATATAGGAGAACGTATGCGATACAAGATAGATGATTGGCAGTCCCGCTTGCTCGTTGTTGGGGTATGCCATGGCGTATGATGAATGTTTGGGCAGCGCAGCGAGCAGAGCTGAAAAGTAATCAAAGCGCCGCAAATGTCTCACATCTTTTCGAGTATTAAATTCATGCAAGTTAAGTGCTTTGTAATTGATGTTATAAAATATTTATGACAGGCATTGTCTCTTCACTTTCTGTGCACGAACTATATACATACATACACAGAAGACTTTTTCTCAGAATGTTATCAGCTTTAATTTTGTCAAGTTGCCACTTTGAAAAGTCCTTCAACTAACGGCACACATATTGCATCCACCTTTTTCCATTGGGGCTTTTCCATTGCCACTACTTCACATCTATTATTTCCCTCCTGTGGCTGCTGATGAGCCAAGTTGTGCGCTCTTGCCGCCCGGTAATTGACATTAATTATTTAAAAGGACTTTTTGAAAGTTTTTGCCAACTATAACTGACATCATGGACTCGCGTAAAATATCTATATTTGTATTGTTGTGAATGCTTATCAGCTGCAATTAGTCGGGTGAGAGGTGTAAGTAGTGCACAGGGGAAGCGACCCATTTTACATTATTTTAGTTGTGCTGAGTTGTAAAGTGCTTTTGTATAGTGGTGGATTACAAGTACTTGACACCAGGATAACATAATGTCAGAAAAAGCTGCTATGAATGGTTAAAAATCTTATAAATTGTGGAAGCATTAATGGGTAATAGTTTAACTGACGTTGCTTGACAGAGAATATAAGAAAAAGAGACATAATGAATTTTCAAAAATAATTTTTTACGCAATGGAATAAGAATAGGAAAATTAAGAGGGAATGACGTTGCGAAATGTGAAATCATGATTATGATGATCTAAGTAACACGTTGTTTAGAGATCACACATTATCACAGGCAGGCTGAAATTCATATGGACAGTAATTAATATAATTTACTCGTAATATGTGTTATAGTAAAACCGTCCTCCAAAATCGTTAGCTTCAGCGCGAAAATGACAATTGGATAGGGTTCAGTTAGGACGTCTATCATTGTGGAGATTTGAGTTTTGCTAAGAGTTAGTATTTCAATGTACCTTTCACGTTTCACTTTGGCTCGGTAGAAGGCTTTCACAATCCCACAAGTGCTTGTCGATGCCCAACGCTTGCTGAGCTCGGCGTGGTGACGCATATATTTTCAGTATCCAAATACACGAAGACAGGGGAAACCCTGCTCGTTCATATCCTCATTGAATTTGAGTATAGGTCCCTAAGCCTATCGGCTTGTCAATTTCCGACGATACCGCTGTCTACCGGTACTTAGACAAGTTTGAGAACATAATCAGTGAGCTTGATGCTTATATATCACCGCTGCTATCGGAGTGGGTGTACACTTTTTTAAAGAAGCCGCACCTCGAAGCTGTATACTAGTCTATTCGGAAATACACTAGAGTGATCTGGCAGTCTGAAAAAGGAGTTGATGAGAGCTACCCATAAAAGGCTCCGTGTCCCTCGGAGATAAGTGCGCGGAGCAAATGCCGTTCGCAGTGGTTCAAGCTAACAGGGATGCAGTCGGAATTAGAGGTAATTTCGGAATATCATTCTCTGAGGCCTTTAATGCTTCCAGTTTCCCGAAGTTTAATAAAGTTGGTTATGCTCCTTGTGTGCTATAAGTAGAAGGGGATCAAGTAGCATTATCATTATTGTACGTAGTACATCACTGATGTCAATAAGAGCCGCTTATTGAACACATTCGAGCTGCTTACCTAGTGTGGCTTTACCGAGCACTACTTTTTGTTAAAAATATGCCACCTGTACTAACAAATAAATGGATAAACGTTATGTGTGGTATACGTTAGTTAAAGCATGAATAAGCCAAGACAACGGGCACCCAAAAAAAAATTGTTATGGGCGAATACATTAAAAAACGGACGAATGATTTTGAGAGACCATAACATGAGATTGATAGAGATAGATGACACCGCAAAAAATTAAATTATGAATATTTGAAAAAGAAGAAGCTCTGTTCAAAGAGAGCGCCACTGATAGAAAATGATAGCAAAATTGCGTGAATTAATCTTCGAAATCTTTATGTATCGATAGCCGAGACGAAATCGTCAGTTGCCGAGCAAAAGGATAATCTCACGTACCAATATAACTTTCAAATATATCCGCACTTTTTTTTAATTACTGGACTGTCACACAAAGAGATATCACGTAGCAGTTCCTTGTGCTTCTACTGTTAACAAAGCTTTACAATATATTAAAACTTCGGTTAGAACAGAAAAAGAAATCTCAAACCAGATTTCTTAAAATTATGGAGCAAATTTTTATCATCAATCATCACCAGGGAAGAATTAGAACCCGCACCTAAACGCCAAAGTCGAATACACAAAACTTTTAAAACAATATACGTCTTGAAATTTGCTAGAGTCACTTTGTAAGCAACTGTTACTTGGTACTGGGCAATGGACAGACAGCCCTATAAAATGCAAGACAAAAAAGTAAAACCCGTAAATTTCGAAAATAACATAGTCCGATATAACCCTTCTAAGGTGAAAATTGTGATTATGCATACATACAAACTTCGGTTATAAAAATCTGCCGTATTATAAAGGGTGATGCATTTTGAGGTTCTCTACTTGTTTTAAAGACAAAACATAGAAACTTCAAATTCAATAGAAAATATTTATTCCCCTTCGAAAGAACATTTTTTGGCATTTATTTTGTGACGATTAACTCTTTCAAATTTTGGGCACGGCTAGGCTCAGATGGTCCATCAGTTGAGCCCAATTTCCGATGACTCATTTAAGCATTTGGACTGATAACTAGCGAATGATAAACGTGATATTTTTCTACAAGCCCTGAATCGAAGCGGGATTGTCCGAAAAGACTTTAGACTTTACATATCCCCACTGGAAAAAGTCTAACGGAAATGACCACGTTTATCATGGCGCGATAACAGACGCCATTGACGGTTACATTCTCACCGTCATCATTTTTTATGAAATTTGGACCGATGATTTCATTGGTCCACAAACCGCACCAAACCGTCAAAAATTTCGATTTTTTAAAACCAATTAAAGGTTGCTTTTTTTCCCAAAAATTTATCATCAGGTACAGGATTATCAAGCCCAGGATTATCTAGTTATAAAACAAATTTTTTTTTTGTCCGATTGCTTTTAGATGAATCTCCAAGGACTTATGGTTGTCATCGCAGGTACCTTTTTTGAAGCTGGGTCAACACATTTTTTTAAGCCTATGACTACCTCTAACCCCTTAATTTAGCTATTAAATAGCAGCTAAGATAACATGAAAACCTTACATGAATATCCACAATATTATTTAAACTTAGGGATGCACTAATTCCTCCTATTCCCACACAAGGATTATCGCTGACTTTGACTGATTGTTATGCGTTGTTAAACAAATATCACATGTGACGTCGTCGCCATACGTTTACTTAAAAACATATTTATCTATTCATTCACTTTTCAAAAGTGTAACCGAAAACGCCGCGGCACATCATCAACAGGCCTCAATTGCAAAAATATTTGCATGGCGGCGTTGAGCGTCACGTGAGCTTGAGTACACAAAAACAAAAGCACACGCAGCCATATACACAAATCTACATATCCTCAAATATATGCACTCATATAAGTAATTGAGAACAAAAACAACATGCACACAACACATTGTCCTTCAACTTTCACCCTCAAAGCGGTTGTTGCAGCACACTTTCGCTTGAGTGGTAGTGAGTAGTTGAGAATAAATATAAACAATGACGTAGTTGTTATTGTATTTTCTTACTGTCACTGTTATTGTGCCTTTTTGACGTTTGCACGTTTATAAATATTACTTTAATATGACAGTCACCAAGCACGTGTGCTGCACAAGTGCACAGAAATGAGCGCGAACCAACATATGGGTGTATGTGTGTATGTGGCAATGTGCTTATGCATGCGTGAGAGCGCGACAGTGGGTGTCCAAAATATAATTCATCATTTCCCACACGCCGCATGAGAATGAGTATAACACCTATGACCCTTGCGTTGACGGCTTGCAACACATCGTAATGTCATCACCAGCTATCATTATATCATCATCATCATTAACAGTGGTGAAATATCATTAAGGTTTGGCGGAGAGATGGCACAACAGTAAGCGGTCAGCTATGACTTGGAAAGCTACATAGATGCTAAAGTCCTTGTTATTTGTAGACCAAATATACTTAATTTCATCTTATAAGAGGAGTGATGGCTCCTGCTCTGTTGATTTTATATACCCTTCACAATTACAAACGATTCCTTAAAAGAAATTGGTTTTTAACGGTCAATTTCATATCAATTTTGGTAAATACGAGTATATCTCGTTAAATGGAAAAGTTTGAGTTTGATGGGGCAGTTTGTACAAATTGCAGATCAATATCTACAAGACTGATGCTCCAATCACATCTCCACCATAAAGCAGCACGGGGATGAGGAGTGACTTCTAGAATTAGGTCTTTGTTCGTTGAGAGAGGACTTTACTTTTCAATTGCCCACTCAGTCCGAAGTAGCATCTGTTTGCAAGAGTTATTCTGGGTTGGATTTCGAGGCTAACGTTGTTGTTGGTATTAATGCTGGATCCAAGGTAGTCAAAATTGTTCACGACTTCGAAGTTATGACGACAGTGACGTCGTAGCCAAGACTGTCGGTGCGATTTTTATGGCCATGGTGACTATAATATATGATAAGGTGTTGATTTTCCCCGAAGCCACACTGATAATGTCCAATCAGTTTGTTGACGGGGGCTTCAGTCTTTCATGCAGTAGGCTCGATAGAACCTTATATGCGATGTTGAGGAGACTTATCCCATGATAGTTGGCTCGGATTGTGGGGTCTTCCTGTTTGTGGGGTCAATCCTGTCGGATTGTGGGCAGAGCACACTTAAATTCCAATCGTCAGGTTTGCTTTCGTCCGACCATATTCTACAAAGAAGACGGTTCACACCCTTTGCCGCGGTATTTGAATAGCTCGGCTGGCAATCCATCGGCCCCTGACGCTTTGCTGTTCTTCAGACGGGTATTTGCTTTTCGAACTACTTCATAGTCGGGCAATGGAACGTCAGCTTCATTGACATCGATTGGAAACTCATGTTCACCATCATCATTCATCTGGTTGGAGAAGTGTTCCTTTCTCCATAAAATCAGTATGCTCAGGGCGTCAATCACTAGATCACCTCTGGTTCCGGTCTTGAAACCTTCTGTTAGTCGGCGTATCTTTTTCTAGCATTACCCCTGTCGTCCAGCTTATGAAGCTCTTCGTACTCAAGCAATTCGACCTCTCTTTTGTCTGCAAATGCAACTCGCTTTCCTCTTTGAGTCTCGATTGAGACAGAGGGACTAATTCGAGTATATACAGATGGACATAGAGATGCAAACTTCGTTACAAACTAAATGTATTCTAATCAGGATATAAACTTGTTTGTATAAAAAGTCTTTATTTTATTCTAAAGAGGTTTCGAGTTAGGTTAGATTAGGTTAGACTAATTAGTAACGCAGGTCCGGTATAGCTTTGTGATTCCTATAACTCCGAGATAGGAATCATTAGGCTCCAATAGATCGACGAAGAACTAATGGCTACGAGAGGTTTGTTTATCTGGGATATTAATCTCAGCCACTTCACCAGGTTCGCCCAAAGTGCGTACACCGAAGCTTTTCACGGTTTACAGTTGATAAGAAAGTGTCTAGATAAGTTTACTTTGCCTTCCTCCATAAAGCTTCGGCTATATGATTCCGACATAATATGTAACCTCCGGCATGATATGAGTCTACTGGATAGAATCTTAACCATGGCGGTGAGATGGACCTTGCCAAGAGAAGGTACTTCAAAGGACATCCAGAATTTCACTTTGAACCAAAACAATGTTGCAGCCGCCTAACTTTCAGTTAGTGAACAGCGCTTTCAAAATTCACGGTAGATGAGATCCATAAATCCAACCTTAGCGTGAAGTGGACAGCGGAGAACTGGTTCGTTGCCAATCTGGCAAAATTAGAGTAAGGTTGTACTCTATCGTAGCTCTGCAATCCATAGTCTAAAAAACTTCCGACAGAAGACTCCTCCATTCATCCTCCCTTTAGTTTTGATTCATCCGTGACAAAACTTACGGCACCGCTTCTAGCCTTCTAAGCTGGCGATCACAGGGGCGGATCCACGAGGGTGGGGGTGAGTTGGTTAACCACGAAGAGTTGAAGATTTTCATTTATATTGTAACAATGTTTAAGTAAAATGCAGATGGCAACCTTAACATATATTCTGTAAATTATTGGATGCTCCTTTAAGAGTTAGCCTTAATTGCACTATGTCATTCTATTTCGAAGGTGTTGATATACAACGAACTTCACATCTCCACAATTTTTTAGTTCAAATTATATATTTTAAATTCAGTCTGTAGAATATTCTTCAGCAAGAACTCTTCCCAACCCGTTATGTAATTCTCATATAATACATTTTAATACAACCCATCTCAATTTGCATTTCAGAAGCTTTAGATTTAGTGCAATTAAATAGAGCCTCCACACCGCCAGCAATTGAAGTGCAACCAACGTCAACAGTTAACTATCAGTCTTATGAAAATCCTGACGCATACTTCACAAACAGCTACAGTTATGCCAAACAAGAGCTGCTCTACAGCCCACATGGCAGACCACGCATATGGAGCTTGGCCAACACGGCAGCTGAAGAGACTGCCCCGCTACAGCTCAGCACACTTAGCAACATGAATGCCATGCAACGCGACTGGACCGCCAACTATATGCCTTCACCCTATGCGTCTACAGCAGCAAAGAATCAAACCGCCGTAGTCGCAACGATTTCCATGCAACCCACTTCCCCCGGACCAACCCTCTCCAACGGACCACAGCGGTACGGCGTACAATCGGCTGCAGTGACGCCACCGCAAACACCACCAAACCAATTGCACACATTTGCTGGCGCTTTTAATCATGGCGGCGCTATGCATACGGCTAGCCGGGACATGATCGCCTACAATGCCGCAAGAAGTGAGGAGCTCCGCGCCGCTGACGGCCTCTACTGTAAGGGTCAGAATTGTGCGTGATTGTGCGCCGAGTGTGGGGGATAGGTAAATTCGGTTGTATACTTTTGTAGATTTGCATTTGAAATATTAAAACTGCTTTGTTTTCGATTGATTCACGCATGCTTCCCACGCTCTCAACAGGAGTTAAAGGTGAGTCGCACGCATTTGAATAAATTGAATGTTAATATTTTGTGTAGCTGTAGCTTTGCATTGTAGTCGTAAAGTGTTTTAATTATGTGAACTTAATGGCCTGCAAGTAATTTTTGATTTTGATTTTTTTTTCTTTGGTGCCATTCACCCATTTGCTTAACCCTTCTAAGCCATCAGGCAATTAGTTAGTGCGCAAAATCAATTAAACTGATTCGCCGCAGATAATTGCCAGAGAAATTAGTCACTTCATTAATTGCGAGGAGGCAGCAGAGCCAGCTGAAAACGCCCGATGCAGATAATGTTATAAAAGAGTCGGTGGATGTGCACTTAGGGGTTGGTGGCTCAATCGCCGACATCATCACTCAATCGCTCTGCTAAACTTCAGTTGGAGTGTCAGTCAGTCAGTCAATTATTTAACAGCCGCTTTTTAACACTGTTAACCCCTTAATGTCTGACCAACCCCCACCCTTATGCGCTGAAGTCTCACTCACTTGGCAGCAACACCCACGAGTGAAGTCATCTAGAAAATTAAATGAAATAATTAAATCTCAATCAGAATCCATTAAGCTTAACTGAACGCCGACAGTCGAAGTGGCATCATTGGCGCTACGAACGTCTGTCAAAAGCTTGGCATAAACCAAGCGTCCATATCGCCACAGCAAGACTGTTGCAGTATTCCCTTGTGTAGCACTTAGCTCAGCCGTTGCGTCGTACTTATCCAGCCAGTTATTTATATGTGCGTAGATGAGGGTGTCGATGGATGTGTAGCTCTTAGCCTTTGTGCGGCGTGTGGCAACTAATCTACTCGCAGGCCAGGCACTTATTTCCTTCCTTCTTTACCTCAGTCCATACTGCGATTTCGCACCACCAGCCAAGAAAAGCAAAGCATGCTGCAAAGTGCAAAGCTAGTTTTATTTGGAAGATGGCTTGCTGTGGCGCACAGCGAGGGGTTAATTCGTTGCGGCTCACGCAATTTTAATGCCTGCTTAAGTAGTTAACCACACTGGCTGGCAAAGCAGGCCGGGAGCGAGAGTAAACTGAATTATGCACACGCTTTGAATTTATAGCGATTATAGATTTACTGTCTGGCCTGGGAAATAAGAGCAAATACGCTCGTTTAAATGGGAGTATAGTTCAAAAGCTGATATGATATTTCAGTTGGACCTGGAGATACTTACTATTTCGAGTATAATTAATTGAACTCAGATTATTAGAGTCATAATAGTCCTCAACTTGTACTCTCACTAGCTCGTTACACTTGCCTTAGCTAGGTGTCAACTCCTTTAATCCGTCTGAAAAATATGATTTATAGAGGTCAGCAAAGTAGGCCTCCACGGTGATAACATTCTTATTCTACTCAAATTTCGATCCGATGAGGGACTTTTCGCAGTTTCTACACAAAAAGAAGTCACTCCGGGACAAAATTGAAGAATTCAGTGGTCATATCCAAAGTTTGTAGTCTAATTCGATCAATTTGGCCGTAGTTACCGATGAGTAGACTTAGCGTCGAATCGGCCTAGTAATTCGGCATAGTGAAAACCTGTAATCGGTCTGGGTTCGACATTTTACAGGTATTCGATGTACAATAGATTTCCTTTTTTTCTTCTTTGGCGTAAAAACCCCCTACGTGATTATGGCTGAGTTTATAACAGAGCGTCAACCCTTCTTCCTTTTCTTTTTGGCGCCAGTATTTGTGCACTCCAATGGTCTTTCCAATGGAGTGGAGGTTATCCTTTTCCTCTGCTTCCCCCGGCAGGTATTGCGTCGAATACTCTTCGAGCGGGAGTGTTTTCATGCATTCGGTCGACATGACCTTGCCAGCGTAGCAGAGCCTCTTCCCTCTCGAAAACTCGCAACGTCGACTCATCAGATGTTGTCAGCATCCATTCGTCTGCATAATACAGCAGGGACGGGGATGATGAGTGCCTTGTAGAGTTTGGTCTTTGCTTGTCGAGAGAGGACTTTTCTTCTCAACAGCTTACTCAGTTCGAAGTAGCACCTGTTGGAAAGAGTAAGTTTGCATTGGATTTCGAGGCTGACATTGTTGTTGGTGTTAATGCTGGTTCTAAGATAGACGAAATTACCTACGACCTCTAAGTTTTGACTGTCAACAGTGACGCGGAAGTCAAGTAGCGAGTGCGGCAACTATTTGTTTGATGACAGGAGATATTTTGTCTTGCCTCGATCATTTGCTTGGCTTTCTTGGAATGTCTGGTCAGCCGTTAATTTTCCAGGCCTAAATCCTAATCTTTGCTACGCTCCATAAAACCTTCTATGGCTATGTTCAGGAAGCCTTGTCCCATAGTAGTTGGCACAAATTGTGAGGCGTCCTTTTTTGTGGGTTGGGTAGAGCACACTTAGGTTCTAATCGTCGGCCACAGTTTTATTCGGCAATGGAACGTCTGCGCCATCGTCATCGATTAGGGAATCGGGTTCGCCTTTTCCTGGTATTAAGCTTTCACTGCCATTCAGCAGGTTGGAAAAGTGTTCCTTCCATAATTTTAGTATGCTCTTGGCATCAGTCACTAGATAACCTCTGGAGGTTATACAAGAGTTAGATCCCACCTTTTTAATACCGGAAAACGAGGGTTTTCCCTTTCTGAACAATTGGGTATGCATCGCCTTCTCGAAGCAGATTCTCCGGTTGAAGTCCATTATTTCGACTGCTTCTAAATACGTTATAAGTACCAATAGATGAATGAAACGAGACAGCAACTCCTTCGGATTCCACGTGATCTTGTGAGATTTCTACTCTCTCTGTTATATCGAGCCTATCAACCGATCATTTTTTGTTTAAATCTGATTAATGAGCGCATAAAATAGAGCATGAAACACAGATTATCGCACAAAACTCTGGATACGACCAAAGTTTCTTGGCCTAATGTATGAATGCATAAGGCCATAGTTTCAGGGATGGCAATCAGCTAACCAATATTAAAATAAGCGAGGTTAACAATAAAAGTTCTCTTTTAGAATTCTCGAAGCGAGAAAGATAAATTCGAAATCCAAATTCCCAACACCAACGCACATACAACTCCTCACAGCTGGCGGAAGTAGCAAGGATAGTGAAGGGTTGCAAAGACAATCCGCTCGAACCAAGGCGCACTATAGCTACACACATATAAGTGGAATTATATAAGTATGTTTTATGTGCAGCGGCGCTGAGCTTTTGAAAATTTATTATGCGCAAAGCAATCATTTATCAGCGGCGCAGCATCTTTCATAATCAGGATGCCAGAAATGAGGCCGCACACAATATGCAAATGACTCACGAGCACTGCCACCACCAACACATGTGTTCATGTGGCATGGCCGGTACGGCGCTGCTTGTAATGCGGCACAAAAGTGGCAGCGGTAATTTTTGAATTTATCACCGAACTCACAAACTCCTTACTTTTCGGTTAAGTTTGACAAAGGCACATACTCGCCTACATACTTGTATACACATGTGAGTGCAGCGCTCGTTGCTTGCCACATACGCGCATGTGAACGTGTGTTTGGCGCACACCTACAAAAGCTGCAGCATACCGGCGTTGCCACTTCCTTTTGTCTTTGCAATTGCTGCCGCCACAGCTTGGCTTTAATGCCTTCGTCGCTGCTTTGTTGTTGTGTTTCTTTTGTTGTATGTACGTGTTGTTGCCAACGGTGTCTCTTTATTGTCTTTTCGGTGTGTTGCAACACCAGACAAAAGGTCGACACATACCGAACGACCGACTTAATTAATTTATGCGCGTACGGCAAACCCCCCGCCACTCGTCAAGCGCTATACGTTTTGGACAAACACCACCACCACCACCAGCCGTAAAGTGTCCGCCGCCTTCCCCTACGCTAGCGTGAACTTTTCAATAGCGCAGGCAGCCAAATAAACCAACGACTGGTCATGCCACAAACATGCCAAGTCTGATGCATGGGAATGACTTTTAAGGGACTGAGGCAGAGGTTGGTCCGTTTTTTTTTTTGTTTGCTTCGTTTGAAGTTCGGAATTGGAGGCCTTCATTCATTTCGAAAACGCGCCTAATTTTAAAATTAATGAGCAGCATTTTAATGGGCGATGCGTCGCGATAGCAAACACACACGCACATATTTGTTTATTCGGTCGGGCGTATTGCCTGATTGCCTGCCAGTGAACCCTTCGGAATTGTCAAAGTAAATCACGTGTTTATTGGCACTTACGACACCAAAACTAAACAAAGAATGGCAGGAAGACATGTGATGAGTGGGACCACGACGATGCGCCACAAAGTGCTCAAGCACACACACACACATATGCTCATATGTACATACATATGTACACATGCGCACTAGCGCGTCCAACTGGTTGTAGACGTTGGCGCACAAATATTGAACTGTGCGACAAATGAACATTGAAAGGCAGCAGGAATGCGAGTGGGTCATCATTAATTACACGGACGGACACTCGTATACTCGCATACAGACAGACAGTTAGACAGTTGGATTTGTGTAGGACCGTATAGTTGAAGTTGGCCTTACGTCGTTGCGTCTTTAAAGTGGATAGATGTGAAGTCGGTTGACTGAGTGACCGTTGAGCTGCCGCCGGTTTGGCTGCGCGGGCTTGTTACTATTTCAGATCGCCAAGCCAGACTTTTCGACTGTTATAAATAACTTACAGTGTTGGCATGAATAAGTGTTGCACCAACGAAAGTTAGTTTCACTATTGAGTAAGTACTAGGTTAGGTTAGGTTAGATGGCTGATCTAGAGAGATCGAGATCGAGATCGAGGATTTTAATTTCCATTTCTGCCAGTTCTCCCAAGCGCGGGACAGTCAATAAGGAAATGATAACTTGTTTCCACGTCTTTATGCAAGAAACAGCTTCCACAGATGGCATCTGGTAAGATTTCCAGCCTTGGACAATGGCTTCTTTAAATCCTCACAACTAAGGAGAGGCTAGCCTTACTGAGGACAAAAAGATCACTAGATCTCTTGCGATTGATCTGGGACCAAAAGGATTTTACGTACGTACCGATTGTGGCCCAACGCTGGCCAAGCTTCAGCGAAGCCCAGCTATCTAATAGTAAAACACAAGAAGATACAGGAGCACTGATCCGCTCCCATTCTTTTGATAGCATTGCCTTTCCTTGCTAGCTCATCAGCTTTAAAATTGCCTGCGATTCCGCTGTGCCCTGGCACCCATACCAGTCTTATCACAAAGAGACTTAATGCTATTGACAATGAGGTTAGGCACCGCTTGACCAACCCTGAACGCACTGTTAATGAGTTCAAGGCTAGTATTGCCGCCCTGCTATCTGAGTGGATGGTAATTTCTCTGAAGGAGGCTGCACTCCGGAACGATAAGTTACCTGTTATCATCACCTTAATGTATGCAACCTCGGCTTGGAAAATACACCAGAAGCCAGGAATACTAAAGCTGGAGTTGAAAGAGCGTTCCTGACAGTAAGCGCCACCGTCAACCTTCCCCTCAAGCTTTGACACATCCATAAATAAGCTCCCTTTCCGGCTTCTCCTCCCACAAATCTCTCTCTGGTATATGCACAGAGAAGAAACCACCAGAGTTTGATTTCTTGGTCCTAAATGATATTTTAAAACTGATTCTTCCGATATTTCAACGATGCCAATAAAATCGCTGTCTGTTAATCGTCAATTCTCAAGTGCCAAATCTTTTATTTTATTGACGTGTTGATCATCAGTTGATGTTGAAGACCGTTTTTGACGTGCTTCATCGTCAACGCTGACTTCCTTGTAATTATTTCACCTTCTGAGGTGAAATTGATATAGTTTGAAAGCCTTAACCTTAAGTATTAGGGACCAGAAGTTGAAAACTCAGATTTTTAGTATCTTATACCGATATACTCAGTATTATAGAATCGGCCTATGACAGCAGAAAAAATAGCCTAAGGGTTAAACAGATTAATTTCCATGGCTGCCATGTCTTTCGAATTCTGGATTGGTAATTTTGGACGATAAGTTCTTGATTTAAATGCATGCATGGTCTGTATTGACTATAAAAGTGATGATATGTCGCCAGAGATTAACAAGAAATGTAAGGTAAAAATAATTTGAAGGAGAGGTTTTAAAATCAGCAACCCTGAAGAGTGCTGTAAAGACGCGAACTTGTCTCTAATTTATTGGGATATCGGCTTGAAAATTTCCAAACGTCTTTTCTCACCAAGAAGCTTCATATTTATCAGAACCGCCCATAACAGACCACTGAGGCATATATGTAACTGCAATATGAACTGAATGATAGGAATCAAATGCTTGTATGGAAAACTTTTCCATTTGACGAGATATCCAAGTCATCGCCTTCGATGGAAATGATGCAATCCGAAGAAATTGTTCATATCAGACTACTATAACATGTAGCTGCCATCAAATTGAACGATCAGCACTCTAATAATGATGTGCAAATATTGCTTTTCAGTTAACCAATATTTATAGCCGCCACTGTATTCCCTTTCAGCGTATATGACATAACCATAGAGCCCCCAAAGCCACAGGCATATCCAAAAGCATTTTAGTAGATGAGTGCATTTAAGGTTTGACCGGAAACTTCTTATCTCAGTGAAAATCTTGGATGCCTGAAGCTGCAGCACTTCAGCTTCTCAGCAAAATAAAATCAAATAAATAAATACAAGAACAGCAAGCACAGCCGCAGGTACAATTTGGACGCAGATTGCAGGGCGCACTGCGCTCAGGTGCCGTTCATTCATTCATTAATTCAATCGCTCATTTATTTATTTATTCTCATTGCTTGATTTGGACGCAACGCTTTTCCTTACTTCACTTTACTTTACGGCAGCGTAAAATATTGTATGTGCAAGTGCATATGTGGGGATTTTTATATATATAAATAAAAAAATATATATATGCGTGTATGTAAATGGTGTGGCATATTCAAATCGTGCTGTAAATTAACACACACTTCTACAAATGGTTGTGTGTGCACATAAATTTTGGTTCAAGGGCGCTACGTCCACGGTGCACACACATTCATGTGTATTCATCTATCTAAAGAGTACTTTGTTTTAAAGTCGGCTAACTGCTTTTAATTGAAATCAAGTAATATAATTCGAATTCCAAGTCTTTTGAAAACGATTTTCCTGGAAAAAGGTGCTCGCAGTCAATCAAGAGATTTTTGTTCTTGATTGCGCCGCTTTTGAGATTTTTATGTACTAAGTTCCACATTTTGGTTTCGAATTTTATCAACCGCATCTCAGTTAACTATTTAGATATGTATGCGTGTATTTTTTTATTATCAGTTTGGTTGCATGCAGACAGTGTGGCAGCTGAATTGTTGATTGCGGGCAACAGGTTGACTTTAAGAGGTGTGTTTCTATACACATATACTTACATACATTCAGATTCCTATATATCCAACAAATTTTTAATTAGTAAAGTCAATTTAAATTAAAGCCTTCGTACAAATTATTGCTGAGTTTTGTAATTATTTATTTATTTTTTTTTTTTCAAATGGTTTCGTTAATTTTTTTTTAACATTTTCACTTCGTTTGCATGAATGTTCTTGAATACTTTTGCTTGCGTACCTACATACTTATAACTATATAATGTTATCATTTAAATAATTTTTTATCTCTTCCCCAACGCACACACAGGACCTGCAGCTCATGGGTTTAGTATATTTGTTATAAATTTCAGCAACATCAAAATGTAGCAAATCACACTCACACTCGTGCTTCTCTCTTGCAGATCTCTATCAACATCATCAACAGTATTCGCGGAATCTCTTCTATGGCAGTAATAATAATGACAGTAGTCATAGTTTGCATGCGCATTTTCCACAACTACAACATCAACAGCTACAACAGCATTCGCAACATCTGCAGCAACATTCGGCGCTGTCGGCACTATCGCAACATGTTGCTGAGAGCGCCATTTGGCAGCAACATCACTCGCATACACATCCAACGCATTTGCAGCAATAATAAATGTTGCTTTTCGTGCGCGTATACGTTTGTGTGTATATATAGCTAAATTATAATTAAATTACAGTGGGCAATTGTGCAAATAAACCAAATACTTCAATTTTTATAAAACAAAAATATAGCAAAGGTTATTAAATTCTAAAATAATTTATGTAAACAACAAATTCCAAAATATTTAATAAAAAATTAAAAATAAAAAAAATTGCAATGAAACATGGCTATCTGCGCAGTTTCATATAAAAAGTTGTGCAGTCTAAATTGTTATTTCTGAATTTAGAGGTCAACAACTGAGCATACAAAGTGCAGTACTAAATATAAATACATAAATATGTATATATGAAAATAAAATGTAAAACTTTAAATTTAGATTTTTAGTATAACAAATATAGTGTATCTAAGCCATACTTATACTTATTTATATAACTGTAAATGCATACCTGTTTATTGTAATATTTGTTATACATATATGTATATTTATATATTTATCTACTGTGTTTATGCTTAAATTGCAACAAAAGTATTCTTTGGAAGATGTTTAATCTGCCTAATCGTAAGAAATTAAATAAATAATGATTTTAGTGAAACTAAGAGACAAAAAAACTAATAAAATGTTTCTATATTTCCATTACTATTACTACAATGATTTACTATTAGATGTTGCAAATCTGTAGTTATGTTTACCTAACAGATTCTAATATATTCTTACAAATATGTATATATTTATATATATGAAACTAATACAACAAGTTACATTTGATTTGTCTGAGCAAAATTTTATGTTAGAAAAACATCCTACATTACGGTGTGATATTTTTCAAGAGTGGATAATAACTGCTTCATCTCCCCTATAGATGTTCCAAACCACCAAAACTGTTATATTTTATACAAAGTTATTTAGGGGTTTCATAGAATCTCATAAAGTTATAACGAACCGACAACATAGGTTGAGAATTGCAGTTGCGTAAACTCAGTTTTATATGTAATCCAACAACATTTTTTTTAAACAATTTTAAAAATTTACGATTTTATGAGTTTACAATGGGTTATTACAAGTTTTGAGTACCCTAATTATATAGCAGCTCTCAGCTCTGTTAATAGAATTAGGTGAATTTTAATTTTTCTCGAAAAATATTTATTTATTCATTAATTTGGTTCCTTCACTTTGAAGGAACCCCCTCCGATATAATACACTTGATGCGTCACCAGTTATGACGCTTTTAAGCAAATGTGGATCGCCATTGACGCCATTCAACAATTCCAGCGCAATGCTCATGCGATCGTTTTTTTTGGACAAAATTCAGCAATTTTGGAATTAACTTCGCTGCTACACGCTGCATACCCACATCTTCAGTAACTTCACTAATAGTGATTCGAAATACTTAAACTTTAAATCGTTTTCTTGACTTTTTCAGTATTGTCAGTGGTTGTTGATGTGCTGGAGCGTTCAGGACGAGCGTCTTCATTCAAGTCATCTCGACCTAAATTAAAAATTTTGTATCACTTGTAAAATTTTGATTGACGCAGTGTACACTCACTGCCAATGCCAACGTTTCATGTATTTTTAAGCACTTAATTCAAGAGACGTCTAACTCGTATACCTCTCACAAGCAAAACATATAATATTCTAAGTATAAAGCTGAATTCGTGAATATACATATGTATGTTGGAGATGAGTCTAGTACCCCGAGCATTTGATACGCTTGCAACTTGCTATCTTTGAGCTATCCAAAGCCAGGAAAATACTTTAAGGTGTAAAACATCACCTATATTTCTTTTCGCATGTTCCGTCATTTTTATTCGATATCAGATATACATAAGTCAATATTTAAAATTTTTAATGACAATTGTAAAATATTAATTCCGCTTTACTATGAATATACGGATCTCTTTCGACTCCAATGAGTATTTTCAATACTAAACAAGATATTTATGAACTTAGTGAGTCTAGGTACACATATAATATATATGTATATATTAATATATTGTCACAAATATGTACATTTCAATCGTAAAATATTCTTCGTGTTAAATGATGATTTCATGTGCGACATTTTGAGACGCTCGCAACATGTTGCTAAGAGTCCAACTATTTTGTAGACATTTCAAAATATTTTCCGCGCCTATTATACTTACAAGTAGTCTTTGTATCGCTCCATACAAAATTTATCCCTTCTAGTTTGTTGCTAACAAGCTTTAACATAATATACTATACTGGATTTGACACAAATTTCTCATTTAAATTAAATAAATGCATTATTTTCCAACCGCCACAAAAAAACAACAATTGAAACTGAAATATTTTTGATGCAAATTGAGTTTTAAAAATTCGAATTTCAATGAAAAGATACATTCATCAAGTTGAAGATGAATCTAAAAAAGAATCTTGTTATCAAATCAATTCTTTTCGAACAGAATATTTTGAGCAAAATTCAAGGCTCGTTCCTTTTTTTTTCTAATTTTTATCTTCCAACTTTTTTCAAAAAATAATAATTCGCTTTATTCTCTTATACACATATAACAGAGGTCACAATTTCAGTTGAACTATCGAGAGATTAAATTATATCAAATTCGTAATCTTGGCATTTAATGTCTATAAACTTAATGGGATATTCTGCACTAAGCGTTATTTATTATAAAGTTGCGAAACATTTCCGATTTGAAGCATAGTTGATAGTAGTGCAATCCTTTGTTAATCGTGATCATTGTGCTTTTATAAATCTGAGGTATTTCAAGATAGTTTAACAAATAGTATTAGAAATACCGCAAATTTAATTAAGTTGTCTTATCGTAAGTAAAAATATTTGACTAGTTTGCATTTAATATCTATTAAATGTCCCATTATTAAATATTTATTTGTCAAAACTAGGCGAAATTCAGAAAAAATATGTATTTATATCTATTGTTTCAATAGCTGTTTAGAAGTTATACATGGTAATGAAGAGATCATTTCTGACCAAGCGCCTTCGGCGAATTTTGCATGGCGAACAAGAAAAAATCACACGGAGCCAAATCTGATGAATACGGTGGTTGATCAACCGCGTTTTAGGCTTTAAATTCGATCACAATTGTGGCTCGATGCGATGGTCCATTATCATAGTGTAAAATTCATGAATTGTTTTTCGCAATTCCGGTTGTTCTTATAAAAACGCCTGAACACGACCAAATTGAACGTCTTTCCATCCGGAACGAATTCATAATGCACCATACCACGACTTTGGCGTGTTTTTTTTTTTATTTCGGCTCGTTTTTTCCACCGATTCCGATGTCAATAATGGTTGCATTTCAAACTCATAAACCTATGACTCATCGGCAGTTGAATGCTCTCCATGAGTGTGGAATCGGAATTTGCACTATCGAGCATGTCCAAAAGAAGTCAGCTTTACAGGGACGAGTCAAGTTAGAACGCGTCTTATACCTAAAATATCCATCAAAATCATTCGAATGGACTTGCGAGAGTTGCCGTGCTCTCTTGACATTTCTCTAACACTTGCCTAACAATTTTCAAGCACCATATTCATAACTTTTTTTATATTTTCATCAGTTGAAGAGGTCGAAGGTCGTCCAATGCGAGTCATGTCTTCAACCATCTTTTGATCGTATTCTAACGCTTTGTACAACACGTAGGCTTGTGTTTAAAACTCACCAAACCGAGGAATTTAAATTACAATTTTCAGGGACTTTTTGTCACATACATACTTTTTTGTATACCAAAAATAGTTGGAACTGCTAAAATTTCGTATTTAATTCTAACAAAGTAATGCTAAAGTTTGGAAACAGATGTTTCGCAAATAAAGATTTTTATTTTTCGCCTTTTGAACACGGGCCACAGGAAGTGCTTTTTGTATATCGAATTTCACAGGTTTCTTTTTTGGTACCTGCATTTTTAGTGGACTTTTTGTTCTACAATAATCGCTTACAAACAGTTTTAATATTAACAGATAAATTTAGTTCACTACTGATGCGCCTAGCAGACGAAAAAGTATTAGTTTTGCAGTAGTGTCCTATATTAGGATCTTCAGAAATGAGTGTTTGTTGTTTCATTTGTATTTCTAAAAAACGTATTTCGATTTCTTGGATATTTTTCCTTAACTTTTTTATCATTCCCACTTTGCCACTGATTGTCATGATTAAATTAACAATTAGTAATTAAAATTGTTGATGTATTATATAACCTTACTTACTTTTGTAATTTTGCGAACATTTTTTGGGTTAAATATTATTGTAGAAATGTTATGTATAACACTCCGATCTCCGAGAAATATCCAAGCTGAAAGATAACAACATTCATTACTTAAAAAATTTGTTTTGTGTTTTAATGTTAATATCCTGCTATGTGTGTTGCTATTCTACCTCATTTACACTTGATCCAGAAATGTTATGCACCCACAGCTATGTTCTATATTAACCTATTATTTTTTTTGGACAACTGTATATATAGTATACTCGTGGTGTGTCTTTCATAATTTATTTTCCAAGAGAAGAAAATTCTATAATTCTTTAATGATTTAATTAAGTTTCTATAATATAATTACAATTTTTGAAGTCAATGCTCATAAAAATGTTTGAATTATTTCAAACATTCATTCACACAGACACCATTCATTTCTTTAGCAGTGTGTGTTTTCATTAAACGATCGTATGGGTTTCGAGCAAAACTATTGCATACATTTAGGCGCACCCTTCTGACATTGAAGTAACGTAATATATGCTTCATTACTTGATTGCATGCTTTTAGGCATTCTCTAGCAAACCATTGAAAATGATATTTCTAATAAGACTAAAAAATTTCCGTTAATACTCTCTGCATGCAATGAAAAAACTGAGATATAAAATCTCTTATTTGAATAATAGTCATATGTACAAGCAAATGCTAATGATATTCCACCATTTTAAAAACGCATTTTTACTATTTATTTTTCAGTTATAATTTCCACACATTAGCATAAGAAGAAATTTATGCAAAGTAGTAGTATTTTCCGAATGAACGTCATATACATGAACATACATACATTCCAAAATATACATAGTATGTATGTATATGATTTTTATGATTTTATTCTTATGGTATTCTATATAAAGAAGAATATTCTGTGTGGGTGTGTTTTACTTATTCTCTCAGCATCTAACCGTTTTTCAAATCATTAAAACACTCTAAGTTTACGGGAGTATTTGAGGACTGTTTCAGAATATTACAACATCAACAAAAATAAATAATTACTAATTAAATTTTTCGAATTTGACATCATACTCATACGCCGAACTCGTCATTAAACTTAAGCGGGCAACTGTTCTTACTTAAAACTCTGATTTTAGTTTGGAAGCATTCGCTCAAAACATTACTAAAATCTTGTAATTTGTTAAAGGAAGTCCGTTGAAAAGTTTGTATAACAGTTTGTAACAAATTTTGCGTTCTTTGCTATGCCGCTATCGTATTTTGCAGGCAAAAGTCCACTAAAGTCATCAATTTTTCATTTTGAGAAAAAGTTATGAATCTTATTGAAGAAATGTTAGAAAGTTTTTTGAATCGTAAGAATGTAATTATTTTTAATATTTACGTACATACATATATGGTTTTGAATTCTGGTTCTAAGAATATTTTAGTATGATTCCAATCGTGCATTGAACTTTCAACAGTAATTACCCGAAATTTTCTTAAAATACTACTATGAGTATTTCCAGGGAAAAAAAGGGGATCGGGCTAAAAAGTAATGTTCAGAATTGTTACTTTAAAAGGCACTCAGAGCGTATATTTTATTAAAAAAAAGTGGTTTAAATTTCTGAAGTTATAATGCGTTCAAAAATAACACTTTTCCTTTTCGCGATAAATTCACGGAAAATTGTTTTCGCTTTTTCTAGCAAATTAACAATGCTTAATTGAGAACACTGGTGCCGTGAAATAAGAAAAATGAGTGCTCAGTATTAGAAACCTTTTGTAGGTTGCTTCTAAAGAAACAACACAAAGATCCAAAATAAAATATTAAATAAGCAAGGAAGAGCTAAGTTCGGGTATATTCAAACATACTCTTGACACTTGCATGGATTAAAGCCAGGAATGTACATAAGAATTGTTAGTTATATGGGATCTAGGGCGAGTTTTCACCCGTTTTTATTCATTCAAAGCACAAATATGCACCGTTATAGGATAAACACACTCTCTTAATTTTATTAGAATAACTTACATATTGGTCAATATATACGGTATTAAATCACTTGGAAGTTCGAAAATCTTTATATTAGGTTTATGGGGGCTAAAGGAAATATTGACCTCATTCAACTTATAGTAGCACTCAGACATACTGCTATCACGAAAGGATTCTCTCTGAATTTCAATTATAAATCTGACATATTGATTAGTATTTTCGTTAAAAAGTTGACTATAGGTAATGTGGGCCAAATATTCGGTATCTAGAGACCTGAACAATTTTAGGGCCATAAGGCGGCATTATTTGTTCAAATTTTTATGCCGTTATATTAATTGTTACCTAATTTGTACTTGGCAGTGGTCCGAGTACGTCCAACTACGAACTAGTATTTTTTTGGTAAGGAACGCGCATACAAATTTTCATCAAGATATCTTAATTTTTTTCTCAAGTAACGGCTTGCACGGACAGACTAACATTCATCCTGATCATCCTTAGTTTTAAGTGAAACGTGCAACCTTTAGGCGAAGAAAACTATTATACTCTATAGCAACATGTTGCAAGAGTATAAAAACTACAAAGTATTTAAATGCGAGTTGTGTATTAGGGAAGTGTTGGTCCGACCATTATGAAGGAATTTAAAACGTAAGAAGGAAGAAGAGAAAGTGAGGACAAAGCTATTGTGCTCGTTTCTGAGAAGAAACAACTGCTCAGTCTAATAGCAACTAAAAAAGTTTGTCTGAGCAGAGATTACATATATTTCTAAATACAAGTCGGGACAAATTTCAGAGTCCTGGTATCAAACCCGGCAGTACTCTAGTCAGACACCGAATTTCAAGAAAATCATACTCAATGGTTCAGCTGGGCGCAGGAGAACAACCGCGATTGGAGCCATGTGATTGTATTATTATCATAAGAGTCAACTTTTGTATTGTTCAAGCTTTTGAGACGTATTTGGCGAAGAAAAGAACAAGTATTTATTTAAAGAGGGAAAGTACCCCAAAAGGTGTATGTTTATAGATGTTTCTCTGTTCATGGATTTGGGGTTTTTGAGGTGCTTTAAAAACTCATGAACGCCATTAGAATGTTAAAATTGTACAGCAAAGACATAATCAGTTCATTGTTGGGCTAATTTCTACCAGTAGTTCAATATACTCGAAATAACGGTAAATAAAATTCTTCGTATACTGGTGTCTTACTGTTTGATCTAGCGCTTCTAAGCAGTTTGCCTTTCTCAACGATTAAATTATTGTTATTTTATAACTTATTTACCAGATGTGTATCGGTAGATCAAAATTAGGATATTTAGGCAAAAGTAATTTTTTAAATCCGTATATGAGTATTTGGTATATACATATGTATATTCCCTAAAAATAGTTGAGCTCATACACAAGAATTATGCAAATCATCCTAATTGCTCGTTGACTTTAGTGTACGGGGCTACTTGGTAGCAAAGATGTTACAGTTCCATATACATACATATGTATGTATATAGAGAAATATATGTACAAACGAAATGTAGTCTCACAAGAACCGCGGAAAACAATAGCGAATTCGATTGCCCGATCGTGCGCACACGTTGTCATAACCCTTTTGTTGCAATCATAAAACAATAACAATTACAACAGCAAGACACCAATAAGAGAAAAACTATATGGCAACATTGCTGCTTAATAAAGCGCAGTATGAGTCACTTTTGCCAGAGAAGAGACTCTTGGTAGTCCAGAGCGGGCGCAGCGTCCCATATGCAACTCTGGCACTGCTGACCTGCACTTACCTCAGCTACGTTTTTGGGATTGTATGGAAATACATGTGTCCGCTTGTGACTGGCGCCACCTGTCATGCCACGAACACACTCCACTTACTGATCGCAGTGCTGTTTGGCTGTTTGTACTTTTGCACGATCGTGCAACATGAATTGTACAATTGTTTAATATGCCGGCTGGAGGATTCCGCGAGCTTCTGGTGGCCAAAGCGCACAGTGGCCGTTAGGCACTAGCAACATGACTAGCGCTTACAAAGTGCGCAGCAAAGCGAGTAACTATATTCTGCCGGCTGGCTGTGTCCATCCTGTGTGGTCGTCGATCGCCAGCGTGTTCCTAGAGCGTAGCAACAAAACAGCGGAAGAGCAGGGGTTTGGCAACAATGTATACAACAATGAAGTCATGTCTTCTGCAATGTAAACAGCTAAAACAAATAACAAATATGTAACGAAGAGAGAATTTTTGTACCAATTGTTTTTGCTTTCTTTTACAAAAAATACTTTTTCCAAGTTATTTGGGTATAGTTAGTGAATAGCACAAAGTATATGTAATTATAAATTATATGTCTTTTAGGAAAAAAAAGACCAAATAGCACTTTCTTCATCGCGTAGCGAAAAATTCATTCAACCGTTCGGTCCTCCCTCTCACCGTTGTCGCAATAGCTATTGCAGCTTAGGCCGGTCCCGACCCTCTGACCGACTCCCCGCTGTTTTGCGTAGTTTCTTGCTCGTTGCGTGCGCAATCTGCGTCAATTGAGTTGTAGTTAACTTCGCTTTGTTGACGCTCACTCACTGCTCTTAATTTCCCGGCGTTGTTGTCTACTTCGGCCCGCACACACACGAGTACATATGTACATATGTAGAGACATTACTCTTCCCTGCGTCCATTGTCTTTGCATGTTTTGACATTTATTAATACCTGAATGACGTTTAAGTGATCGCATTTCGTTTCCCAAATTCGAATTCGCTCATTTCCTTCTCCACATACCCACTGTCATTGGCGATTAGAGTCGAGTTTAAGCCTCGTCTCACCTCAACTCATAACCTAACCATCTTCATGCGTCTCGTCGGCTCATGATTTATGGTGTTTTGACCCGTACAACAGTTTGTCATTCTGCTAAGTTCTTTATTTTTGTTCTTTTTTTCGTGTGCTCCTCTTTACCTGGCAGTTGGAAGTTGCGATGGTTGCTGTTTGACTGGGCAAGATTACGTTAGTGGGACCACATGTGGCGTCTTTGTTATGGTCTGGCGTTAGGGAATTGTTTCGTCTCACTGACTGGTGTGGCTGCTGTGCGATGTGGGAGTGCGCTATGCAAAAATAGTTTCCCTTTCCCAATGGATTATACATTTAATGAGTTTTAAAATATTGGCCATTCAAAGTACAATAGATGTGCTAAGTGTTGTTTTCTATTACTTTTTTTGTACAATAAAGGTAATAGAAATACTGCCAGGAATTACATTTTGAAGTCTATATGCCCTTATCATCTAAGCTGCAAAATCACGTACCATCAAAAAATTCAACAATTCAACATTGAGTTCTATATTGATTACAATTCGCAACATCATATTACATGTATTGTGCCAAAAAAGCACCCGGACCATCGCGTAATGATTATTTCAAAAAAAAGTATTTTGCTAACTTGGTAAAACTGTCTTTGATTACAATGCCAAATATGTGCGATCTGTCAACCAGTTTGTTTACAGCAGCTGCTTAAGTCGTCACACCTCAATAGAGCGTTGCGGACTTTTCCAATGGATAAAAAACACTCGAATAAAGAAATTATGTCTCAAATTTTGTATTCCTAATCAAATTTCAAGTTGCGAATGTTGGAAAAGGCTCTAAGATGATTCAGTTTTATCAAAACTCCAAGCCTACGAATGGTACAAAAGTCTTCAAAGACGCGTCCAGAGATCGTTGAATATACTTATGCCTCGCTCTGCACGTTTTCAACTGACGGAAATAATAAAAAAGCTGAAAAATATGGTGCTTGAACATCAATCAGGCAACGCGATACAGAGGATGGCAAGAGAACCCGCTATCTCTCGCGAGTCATTTGAGGGGACTTTGGTGACATTTTGGTCGCCATATGAATTCATATGACGGGAGGAATAGACAGAACAATCAATAAGGAGGTTGCATTTGGCCGCATTGAGGCGTTTGCGCGAGAAAAATCGTCGAAAACTGCCTGAATTGTTGAAGAAGAGTTCATGGATTTTACACGATTGCATCGAGCCACGATTGTGATCGAATTTAAAGCTGAAACTAAACTACAACGATAATACAACCGTATTCACCAGATTTGTCTTCGTGTGATGTTTCTTTTCTTTTTAACGAAGAATTTTTCAAGGAGTCCCTTAGCGATGTTAATGAAATATTGTTTTGTAAATGTGAAAACTGCTGAAAATTGATAGTTCTCTTTGAAAACTAAGAAACATTTAAATTTAAATGATTGAAAGCTGATTACTCATTAAACTTTATACTATAGATCTTGGGCCTATACTTTACTTTTTTTTTTTTTTTTTTACTTAGCTTCTGCCACTATATGCTCTATATTTCGAAACATACAATATTCTGTTATGACAACTTAATTATTTTACAATTATAATATATTAATTATATTATTGGTAAGAGACGATACCTACCTAAAATTTCGATATTCGCAACACAGTAGGCTAAATTAAATAGCCAACACACTTTAATTTATTGATATACATTGTATATGTTCTTCTCGATAACGGTTTATACGTTTATAAACATATATGGTGTATTTCAACAGAAACTTGAAAATAACTAGTAATTGGGTATACGATTTAATTAATATTTAAACCAAGTTATAAAAGGAGCTATTTAATTTAATTCGAGGAAGGTGGAAAATCAATATATAAGAGTATAAGGGTGTAGAGCAAATTTTGTAACATACATACCTTTTATAAAGGTTGGTCCTCCAAATTCCATGGAAAAAAAAAATCATTTGTCCTCATAATTCATTAAGCAACTCTCAAAAAATTACAGCTCAATCTTTGCAACAAAACTAGGGAAAGACTTTACGAATAGTCTACTTGAAGATGCTGATCATCCATTTAGGATTTATTCTTACAGTAGACATTTTAAATAGACTCCAAAACCATGAAGACTTTTTTAACTTATACATGTCCATGTTCCGAAGAATTTTTCTTTTATTAACCCCAAATAAAGTTCTCAATACTGGTATATTAGTCTTGGTAACGTCTTGTCTTTATCAAATTACATTACATATTAATGGAACTGTTG